>NW_020262884.1:0-8823 GCF_003255815.1 Theropithecus gelada | reverse complement strand
CTAGCCTTATTTCAGTGGAATCTGAGAACAGATATTTCGGATCCCTTTGAAGACTATAGGGCCAAAGGAAATATCCTCCGATAACAAAGAGAAAGAAGCTTTCTCAGAAACTTCTTTGTGTTCTGTGAAATCATCTCACAGAGTTACACCTTTCCCCTCAAGAAGCCTTTTACTAAGACAGTTCTTGTGTAATTGGCAAAGTGATATTTGGAAGCCCATAGAGGGCAATGGTGAAAAAGGAAATATCCTCAGATGAAATCTGGAAAGAAGGTTTCTGAGAAACTGCTTAGTGTCTCTGAAATCATCTCACAGAGTTACAGCTTTCCCGTCAAGAAGCCTTTCGCTAAGACAGTTATTGTGGAATTGGCAAAGTGACATTTGGAAGCCCATACAAGGCTACGGTGAAACAGGAAATATCCTCAGATGAAATCTGGAAAGAAGCTTTCTGAGAAACTAATCTGTAATGAGTGACATCCACTCACAGAGTTACATCTGTATTTCGTGGATCTCTTTGCTAGCCTTATTTCTGTGGAATCTGAGAACAGATATTTCGGATCCCTTTGAAGACTATAGGGCCAAAGGAAATATCCTCCGATAGCAAAGAGAAAGAAGCTTTCTGAGAATCTTCTTTGTGTTCTGTGAAATCATCTCACAGAGTTACAGCTCTCCCTTCAAGAAGCTTTTGGCTAAGACAGTTCTTGTGTAATTGGCAAAGTGATATTTGGAAGCCCATAGAGGGCCCTGGTGAAAAAGGAAATATCCTCTGATGAAATCTGGAAAGAAGCTTTCTGAGAAACTGCTTAGTGTTCTGTTAATTCATCTCACAGAGTTACATCTGAATTTCGTGGATCTCTTTGGTAGCTTTATTACTGTGGAATCTGAGAACAGATATTTCGGATCTCTTTGAAGACTATAGGGCCAAAGGAAATATCCTCCGTTAACAAAGAGAAAGAAGCTTTCTGAGAAACTTCTTTGTGTTCTGTGAAATCATCTCACAGTGCTACAGCTTTCCCGTCAAGAAGCCTTTCGCTAAGACACTTCTTGTGAAATTGGCAAAGTGATATTTGGAAGCCCATAGAGGGCTAGGGTGAAAAAGGAAATATCCTCAGATGAAATCTGGAAAGAAGCTTTCTGAGAAACTGCTTAGTGTTCTGTTAATTCATCTCATAGTGTTACATCTGTATTTCGTGGATCTCTTTGCTAGCCTTATTTCTGTGGAATCTGAGAACAGATATTTCGGATCCCTTTGAATAATATAGGGCCAAAGGAAATATCCTCCGATAACAAAGAGAAAGAAGCTTTCTGAGAAACTTCTTTGTGTTCTGTGAAATCATCTCACAGAGTTACATCTTTCCCGTCAAGAAGCGTTTCGGTTAGACAGTTCTTGTGGAATTGGCGAAGTGATATTTGGAAGCCCATAGAGGGCTATGGTGAAAAAGGAAATATCCTCAGATGAAATCTGGAAACAAGGTTTGTGAGAAAATGCTTAGTGTTCTGTTCATTCATCTCACAGAGTTACATCTGTATTTCGTGGATCTCCTTGCTAGCCTTATTTCTGTGGAATCTGAGAACAGATATTTCGGATCCCTTTGAAGACTATAGGGCCAAAGGAAATATCCTCCGATAACAAAGAGAAAGAAGCTTTCTCAGAAACTTCTTTGTGTTCTGTGAAATCATCTCACAGAGTTACACCTTTCCCCTCAAGAAGCCTTTTACTAAGACATTTCTTGTGTAATTGGCAAAGTGATATTAGGAAGCCCATAGAGGGCAATGGTGAAAAAGGAAATATCCTCAGATGAAATCTGGAAAGAAGCTTTCTGAGAAACTGCTTAGTGTTCTGTTAATTCATTTCACAGAGTAACATCTGTATTTCGTGGATCTTCTTGCTAGCCTTATTTCTCTGGAATCTGAGAACAGATATTTCGGATACCTTTGAAGACTATAGGGCCAAAGGAAATATCCTCCGATAACAAAGAGAAAGAAGCTTTCTCAGAATCTTCTTTCTGTTCTGTGAAATCATCTCACAGAGTTTCACCTTTCCCCTCAAGAAGGCTTTCACTAGGACAGTTCTTGTGGAATTGGCAAAGTGATATTTGGAAGCCCATAGAGGGCTATGGTGAAAAGGGAAATATCCTCAGACGAAATCTGGAAAGAAGCTTTCTGAGAAACTGCTCTGTGATGAGTGACATCCACTTACAAAGTTACATCTGTATTTCGTGGATCTCTGCTAGCCTTATTTCTGTGGAATCTGAGAACAAATATTAGGAAAACCTTTGAAGACTACAGGGCCAAAGGAAATATCCTCCGATAACAAAGACAAGAAGCTCTCTCAGAAAATTCTTTGTGTTCTGTGAAATCATCTCACAGAGTTACAGCTTTCCCGTCTTCGCTTAGACAGTTCTTGTGGAATTGGCAAAGTGATATTTGGAAGGCCATAGAGGTCAATGGTGAAGAAAGAAATATCCTCAGATGAAATCTGGAAAGAAGCTTTCTGAGAAAGTGCTCTGTGATGTGTGACTTGCAGTCAAAGAGTTACATCTGCATTTCGTGGATCTCTTTGCTAGCCTTATTTCTGTGGAATCTGAGAAGAGATACTTCGGAACCCTTTGAAGACTATAGGGCCAAAGGAAATATCCTTCGATAACAAAGAGAAAGAAGCTTTCTGAGAAACCTCTTTGTGTTTTGTGAAATCATCTCACAGTGTTACAGCATTCCTGTCAAGAAGCCTTTCGCTAAGACAGCTCTTGTGGAATTGGCAAAGTGATATTTGGAATCCCATAGAGGGCTATGGTGAAGAAGGAAATATCCTCAGATGAAATCTGGAAAGAAGCTTTCTGAGAGACTGCTCTGTGATGTGTAACTTCCACTAACAGAGTTACATCTGTATTTCGTGGATCTCTTTGCTAGCCTTATTTCTGTGGAATCTGAGAACAGATATTTCGGATCGCTTTGAAGACTATAGGGCCAAAGGAAATATCCTCCGATAACAAAGAGAAAGAAGATTTCTGAGAAACTTCTTTGTGTTCTGTGAAATCATCTCCAAGAGTTACAGCTCTCCCCTCAAGAGGCTTTTGGCTAAGACAGTTCTTGTGGAATTGGCAAAGTGATATTTGGAAGCCCATAGAGGGCTGTGGTGAAAAAGGACATATCCTCAGGTGAAATCTGAAAAGAAGCTTTCTGAGAAAATGCTTAGTGTTCTGTTAATTCAACTCACAGAGTTACATCTGTATTTCGTGGATCCCTTTGCTAGCCTTATTTCTGTGGAATCTGAGAACAGATATTTCGGATCTCTTTGAAGACTATAGGGCCACAGGAAATATCCTCCGATAACAAAGAGAAAGAATCTTTCTGAAAAACTTCTTTGTGTTCTGTGAAATCTTCTCACAGAGTTACAGCTTTCCCGTCAAGAAGCCTTTCGCTAAGACAGTTCTTGTGGAATTGGCAAAGTGATATTTGGAAGCCCATAGAGGGCTACGGTGAAAAAGGAAATATCCTCAGATGAAATCTGGAAAGAAGTTTTCTGAGTAACTGCTCTGTGATGTGTGACTTCCACACACAGAGTTACATCTGTATTACGTGGATCTCTTTGCTAGCCTTCTTTCTGTGGAATTTCAGAACACATATTTCGGATCCCTTTTAAGACTATAGGGCCAAAGGAAATATCCTCCGATAACAAAGAGAAAGAAGCTTTCTGAGAAACTTCTTTGTGTTCTGTGAAATCATCTCACAGAGATACAGAGTTCCCTTCAAGAACCCTTTCGCTAAGACAGTACTTGTGGAATTGGCAAAGTGATATTTGGAAGCCATAGAGGGCTACGGTGAAAAAGGAAATATCCTCAGATGAAATCTGGAAAGAAGCTTTCTGAGAAACTGCTCTGTGATTTGGACTTCCACTCACATAGTTACATCTGTATTTCGTGGATCTTTTTGCTAGCCTTATTTCTGTGGAATCTGTGAACAGATATTTCGGATCCCTTTGAAGACTATAGGGCCAAAGGAAATATCTTCCGATAACAAACAGAAAGAAGCTTTCTGCCAATGTTCTTTGTGTTCTGTGAAATCATCTCACAGAGTTACAGCTTTACAACTTTCCCCTCAAGAAGGCTTTCGCTAACACAGTTCTTCTGGAATTTGCAAAGTGATATTTTTAAGCCCTTAGAGGGCTATTGTGAAAAAGGAAATATCCTCAGATGAAATCTGGAAAGAAGCTTTCTCAGAAACTGCTTAGTGTTCTGTTACTTCAGCTCACAGAGTTACATCTGTATTTCGTGGGTCACTTTGGTAGCCTTATTTCTGTGGAATCTGAGAACAGATATTTCGGATCCCTTTGAAGACTATAGGGCCAAAGGAAATATCCTCCGATAACAAAGAGAAAGAAGCTTTCTGAGAACTTCTTTGTGTTCTGTGAAATCATCTCACAGAGTTACAGCTTTCCCCTCAAGAATCCTTTCGCTAAGAGAGTTCTTGTGGAATTGGCAAAGTGATATTTGGAAGCCCATAGAGGGCTATGGTAAAACGGAAATATCCTCAGATGAAATCTGGAAGGAAGCTTTCTGAGAAACTGCTTAGTGTTCTGTTAATTCATCTCTCAGAGTTACATCTGTATTCCGTGGAACTCTTTGCTAGCCTTATTTCTGTGGAATCTGAGAAGAGATACTTCGGATCCCTTTGAAGACTATAGGGCCAAAGGAAATATCCTCCGATAACAAAGAGAAAGAAGCTTTCTGAGAAACTTCTTTGTGTTCTGTGAAATCATCTCACAGAGTTACAGCTTTCCCCTCAAGAGGCCTTTCGCTAAGACAGTTCTTGTGGAATTGGCAAAGTGATATTTGGAGGCCCATAAAGGGCTATGCTGAAAAAGGAAATAACCTCAGATGAAATCTGGAAAGAAGCTTTCTGTGAAACTGCTATGTGATGGGTGACTTCCACTCACAGAGTTACATCTGTATTTCGTGGATCTCTTTGCTAGCCTTATTTCTGTGGAATCTGAGAAAAGATATTTCGGATCCCTTTGAGGACTACAGGGCCAAAGGAAATATCCTCCGATAGAAAAGAGAAAGAAGCTTCCTGAGAAACTTCTTTGTGTTCTATGAAATCATCTCACAGAGTTACAGCTTTCCAACCAAGAAGCCTTTCGCTAAGACAGTTCTTGTGGAATTGGCAAAGTGATATTTGGAAGAACATAGAGGGCTATGGTGAAAAAGGAAATATCCTCAGATGAAATCTGGAAACCAGCTTTCTGAGAAACTGCTTACTGTTCTGTTAGTTCATCTCACAGAGTTATATCTGTATTTCGTGGATCTCATTGCTAGCCTTATTTCTATGGTATCTGAGAACTGATATTTCGGATCCGTTTGAAGACTATAGGGCCAAAGGAAATATCTTCTGATAACAAAGAGAAAGAAGCTTTCTGAGAAAGCTCTTTGTGTTCTGTGAAATCATCTCACAGAGTTACAGCTTTACAGCTTTCCTTTCAAGAAGCCTTTCTCTAAGAGAGTTCTTGTGGAATTGGCAAAGTGATATTTGGTAGTCCTTAGAGGGCTATGGTGAAAAAGTAAATATCCTCAGATGAAATATGGAAAGCAGCTTTCTGAGAAACTGCTTAGTGTTCTGTTTATTCATCTCACAAAGTTACATCTGTATTTCGTGGATCTCTTTGCTAGCCTTATTTCGGTGGAATCAGAGTAGATATTTCGGATCCCTTTGAAGACTATAGGGCCAAAGGAAATATCCTGCGATAACAAAGAGAAAGAAGCTTTCTGAGAAACTTCTTTGTGTTCTGTGAAATCATCTCACAGAGATACAGAGTTCCTTCAAGAACCCTTTCGCTAAAACAGTACTTGTGGAATTGGCAAAGTGATATTTGGAAGCCATAGAGGTCTACTGTGAAAAAGGAAATATCCTCAGATGAAATCTGGAAAGAAGCTTTCTCAGAAACTGCTTAGTGTTCTGTTAATTCATCTCACAGAGTTACATCTGTATTTCGTGGATCTCTTTGCTAGCCTTATTTCTGTGTAATCTGAGAACAGATATTTCGGATCCCTTTGAAGGCTATAGGGTCAAAGGAAATATCCTCCGATAACAAAGAGAAAGAAGCTTTCTGAGAAACTACTTTGTGTTCTCTGAAATCATCTCACAGAGTTAGAGCTTTCCCCTAAAGAAGCCTTTCGCTAAGAGAGTTCTTGTGGAATTGGCAAAGTGATATTTGGAAGCCCATAGAGGGCTATGGTGAAAAAGCAAATATCCTCAGATGAAATCTGGAAAGAAGCTTTCTGAGAAACTGCTTAGTGTTGTGTTAATTCACCTCACAGAGTTACATCTGTATTTCGTGGATCTCCTTGCTAGCCTTATTTCTGTGGAATCTGAGAACAGATATTTCGGATCCCTTTGAAGACTATAGGGCCAAAGGAAATATCCTCCGATAACAAAGAGAAAGAAGCTTTCTGAGAAACCTCTTTTTTCTGTGAAATCATCTCACAGAGTTACAGCTTTCCCCTCAAGAAGCCTTTCGCTAAGACAGTTCTTATGGAATTGGCAAAGTGATATTTGTAAGCCCCTACAGGGCTATGGTGAAAGGTAAATATCCTCATATGAAACCTGGAAAGCAGGTTTCTGAGAAACTGCTTAGTGTTCTGTTAATTCATCTCACAGAGTTACATCTGTATTTCGTGTATCTCTTTGGTAGCCTTATTTCTCTGGAATCTCAGAACAGATATTTCGGATCCCTTTGAAGTCTATAAGGCCAAAGGAAATATCTTCCGATAACAAAGAGAAAGAAGCTTTCTGAGAAACTTCTTTGTGTTCTGTGCAATCATCTCACAGAGTTACAGCTTTCCCCTCAAGAAGCCTTTCGCTAAGACAGTTGTTGTGGAATTGGTAAACTGATATTTGGAAGACCATAAAGTTCTATGGTGAAAAAGGAAATATCCTCAGATGAAATCTGGAAAGAAGCTTTGTGAGAAACTGCTTAGTGTTCTGCTAATTCATCTCACAGAGTTACATCTGTAATCCGTGGATCTATTTGCTAGCCTTATTTCTGTGGAATCAGAGAACAGATATTTCGGATCCCTTTGAAGACTATAGGGCCAAAGGAAATATCCACCAATAACAAAGAGAAAGATGCTTTCTGAGAAACTTCTTTGTGTTCTGTGAAATCACCTCACAGAGATACAGCTTTCCCCTCAAGAAGCCTTTCGCTAAGACAGTTCTTGTGGAATTGGCAAAGTGATATTTGGAAGCCCCTAGAGGGCTATGGTGAAAAAGGAAATATCCTCACATGAAATCTGGAAAGAAGTTTTAAGAGAAACTGCTCTGTGATGTGTGACTTCCACTCATAGAGTTACATCTGTATTTCGTGGATCTCTTTGCAAGCCTTATCTCTGTGGAATCTGAGAACAGACATTTCGGATCCCTATAAAGATTATAGGGCCAAAGGAAATATTCTACGATAACAAAGAGAAAGAAGCTTTCTGAGAAACTTCTTTGTTTTCTGTGAAATCATCTCACAGAGTTACAGCTTTCCCCTCAAGAAGAGTTTCGCTAAGACAGTTTTTGTGGAATTGGCAAAGTGATATTTCGAAGCACATAGAGGGCGATGGTGAAAAAGGAAATATCCTCAGATGAAATCTAGAAAGAAGCTTTCTGAGCAACTGCTTAGTGTTCTGTTAATTCATCTCACAGTGTTACATCTGTATTTCGTGGATCTCTTTGCTGGCCTTATTTCTGTGGTATCTGAGAACAGATATTTCGGATCCCTTTGAAGAGTATAGGCCAAAGGAAATATCCTCCGATAACAAAGAGAAAGAAGCTTTCTGGGAACCTTCTTTGTGTTCTGTGAAATCACCTCACAGAGTTACAGCTTTCCCCTCAAGAAGACTTTCGCTAAGACAGTTCTTGTGGAATTGGCAAAGTGATATTTGCAAGCCCATAGAGGGCTATGGTGAAAAAGAAAATATCCTCAGATGAAACCTGGAAAGAAGCTTTCTGATAAATTGCTCTGTGATGTGTGACTTCCACTCACAGAGTTTCATCTGTATTTCGTGGATCTCTTTGCTAGCCTTATTTCTGTGGAATCTGAGAGCAGATATTTCGGATCCCTTTGAAGTCTATAGGGCCAAAGGAAATATCTTCCGATAACAAAGAGAAAGAAGCTTTCTGAGAAACTTCTTTGTGTTCTGTGAAATCATCTCACAGAGTTACAGCTTTCCCCTCAAGAAGCCTTTCGCTAAGACAGTTCTTGTGGAATTGGTAAAGTGATACGTGGAAGCCCATAGAGGGCTATGGTGAAAAAGGAAATATCCTCAGATGAAATCTGGAAAGAAGCTTTGTGAGAAACTGGTTAGTGTTCTGTTAATTCATCTCACAGAGTTACATCTGTAATTCGTGGATCTCTTTGCTAGCCTTATTTCTGTGGAATCTGAGAACAGATATTTCGGATCCCTTTGGAGACTATAGGGCCAAAGGAAATATCCACCGATAACAAGGAGAAAGAAGATTTCTGAGAAACTTCTTTGTGTTCTGTNTCCTCCGATAACAAAGAGAAAGAAGCTTTCTGAGAAACTCTTTGTGTTCTGTGAAATCATCTCACAGAGTTACAGCTTTCCCCTCAAGAAGCCTTTCGCTAAGACAGTTCTTCTGGAATTGGCAAAGTGATATTTGGAAGCCCATAGAGGGCTATGGTGAAAAAGGAAATATCCTCAGATGAAATCTGGAAAGAAGCTTTCTGAGAAACTGCCCTGTGATGTGTGACTTCCATTCACAGAGTTACAGGTGTATATCGTGGATCTCTTTGGTAGCCTTATTTCTGTGGAATCTGAGAACAGA
>NW_020262883.1:0-2748 GCF_003255815.1 Theropithecus gelada | reverse complement strand
TTTTTGTAACACTACTATGCTATTTTGGTTACTGTAGCCTAGTAGTATAGTTTGAAGTTGCATATATGATGCCCATCAGCAGTGGACTGGATAAAGAAAATGTGGTACATATATACCATGGAATATTACATAGCCATAGAAAAAAAACCATGTCCTTTCCAGCACCGTGGATGCAGCTGGAGGCCATTATCCTAAATGAATTAATGCAGCATCAGGAAACCAAATACCCCAGGTTCTCACTTATAAGTGGGAGCTAAACATTGAATACACACGGACACAGAGATGGGAACAGTAGACACTGGGGCCTGCTTGAGTGGGGAGGGTGGCATGAAGCTATGGGTCAGAAAACTATTAGGTACTGTGGTCACCACCTGGGTGATGATCTCATTTGTACACCAAACCCCAGTGACATGCAATTTACCCATGTAACAGTCCTGCACATATATCCCTTAAACCTAAAAACAGAAAAAATTAAAAATAAATAAATGAGGTATATGTCTAATTGTTGAACATTTTGAAAGGTAACCAAAAGAGACATTGAAAATAGAGTGGCCGGGTGCAGTGACTCACGCCTGTAATCCCAGCACTTTGGGAGGCTGAGGCGGGTGAATCATGAAATCAGGAGTCTGAGACCAGCCTGGCCAAGGTGGCGAAATCCTGTTTCTACTAAAAATACAAAAATTAGCTGGGCGTGGTGGCACACGTCTGTAATCTCAGCTACTTATGAGGCTGAGGCAGGAGAATCACTTGAACCCGGGAGGCAGAGGTTGCAGTGAACCAAGATCGCACCACTGAACTCTAGCCTGGGTGACAGAGCAATACTCTGTCTCAAACAAAAGAAAAAAAGAAAATAGTGAGAGCACCATATAAGGAAATTGGTCCAGGCACTGGGGTAAGGGGTAAGTGTCAGCCAAGTCATCAGCTATCAGGACAGGAAGCCATCTTCTGTTCTACAAGAAGGGCATGAATCAATTGACCTAAAGAAATGGCCAATCAGACTGATAGAAGCTAGCTCGGATGCTTTTTAATTCACATCAGTAATCTTTGGTAAGATTAACCTGGTAAATTTAATCTTGAAATTCTCTTTAATAGTTTAAAATCTTCAAGCCAATGTGAAATTAAAATTGCAGTTTTTTACACTGGGAATTCCTAAGAAATAGTCATATTTGGTGGGGAAATATCCCAGACATCATAAAGGCCAGTCCCACAGGGCTTGCTTATGAAGCATATTAACTGCTTCATCTGGGGTGCTCCATTTGATATTTTGTAGGGAGAGTTGGGTAGTCCCCTTCTCATAGTGAATAGACCTTACAGTGGTATTTATCGGGTCCACTAGATTGGTTGCAGGCATAACCTCCTGTGCACTTGGATCACATGTACTCATCAGTGATTGTTTAATAGTGACCTGCGGGTCCTGCATCAACCCAAACAAGTGCTTTTATTCTGCAGCATTTACAATTAAGGATTTTGTTCTTAAAGTCGTTATGTTTACAGTTCATTATACTAAAGCTCAAGAATCTGATACTAACCTACAATATGGAACAATTTCTTTACATTATATCCTATGGTTTAATAGTTACTTGGTTTTGCCTTTACGCCACATTGAGGATCTTCTTGGTCACCACAGGTGTACCCTGCTGTTTAATTTTTTTTCTTTTATCCATTTAGTTTTTTGTGTGTATATACATGTATATATATTACATATAAATAATATACATTATTTTAAAGTGACTCAAATAGTTTTCTAACTAGGAAAAAGTGACATTTTCTTTAGCAAAATCCACATTTGTGTTTTATAAGCTTCACCAAAAACACATTTTACACTCCTGCTATTTTAACTTTGAATAACTGAAATTCCCAGGGTAAAAAACTGAGATTTTAATTTAACATTGGCTTTAAGATTTTAAACTATTGAAGAGAATTTTAAGATTAAATTTACCAGATTAATCTTACCAAAGGTTACTGAAGTCACGTGAGTTAAAAAGCATCTGAGCTAGCTTCTATCAGTCTGATTGGCCCTTTCTTTAGGTTGATTGATTCATGCTCTTTCATGTAGTTTAATAGTGAAATATCACTTCGCAGTGACACATATAAACAAGTACATAAGACCCAAAAGATATTTCATTTTCCTGTTTTCAAAAATTATCTCATTTACTTTAGACTATTAATTAAAAAGCTACAGCANCTAATACATGTACATTTAAATTAGAAAATACCTAGAAATTTCAGACATTTAATAAAATATTTAACATACGTTTAGATCCTAAATTATGACAAATTTGTTTCTAAATATTTATTCCATTTCATTTACCTAGTGTATTAGTGCATTTTCACACTGCTGATAAAGACATACCCCAGACTGGGCAATTTACAAAAGAAAGAGGGTTACTAAACTTACAGTTCCACATGGCTTGGGAGGCTTCACAATCATGACAGAAGGCAAGAGCAGCAAGTCACGTGTTACATTGATGGCAACAGGCAAAAAGGGCTTGTGTAGGAAAATTGCCCCTTATAATAATCATCAGATCTCATGAGACTTACTCTCACGAGAACAGCAGGGGAAAGACTTGCCTACATGATTCAGTTACATCCCAATTGTTCCCTCCCACAACACATGGAGATTCAAGATGAGATTTGGGTGGGGACACAACCAAACCATATCACATTGTTATTTTGATAGTTTACCTAGATTATTCATAAAAACTGTGGTAGTCACCATTTAAAGTTATTTTTCTCTCAACCATTTTT
>NW_020262882.1:0-2747 GCF_003255815.1 Theropithecus gelada | reverse complement strand
ATCCCTTGTAAGTTGGATTCCTAGGTATTTTATTCTCTTTGAAGCAATTGTGAATGGAAGTTCATTCATGATTTGGCTCTGTGTTTGTCTGTTATTGGTGTATAAGAATGCTTGTGATTTTTGCACATTAATTTTGTATCCTGAGACTTTGCTGAAGTTGCTTATCAGCTTAAGGAGATTTTGGGCTGAGACAATGGGGTTTTCTAAATATCCAATCATGTCATCTGCAAACAGGGACAATTTGACTTCTTCTTTTCCTAACTGAATACCCCTGATTTCTTTCTCTTGCCTGATTGCCCTAGCCAGAACTTCCAACACTATGTTGAATAGGAGTGGTGAGAGAGGGCATCCCCGTCTTGTGCCAGTTTTCAAAGGGAATTTTTCCAGTTTTTGCCCATTCAGTATGATATTGGCTGTGGGTTTGTCATAAATAGCTCTTATTATTTTGAGGTACGTTCCATCAATACTGAATTTATTGAGCGTTTTTAGCATGAAGGGCTGTTGAATTTTGTCAAAAGCCTTTTCTGCATCTATTGAGATAATCATGTGGTTCTTGTCTTTGGTTCTGTTTATATGCTGGATTATGTTTATTGATTTGCGAATGTTGAACCAGCCTTGCATCCCAGGGATGAAGCCCACTTGATCATGGTGGATAAGCTTTTTGATGTGTTGTTGAATCCGGTTTGCCAGTATTTTATTGAGGATTTTTGCATCGATGTTCATCAGGGATATTGGTCTAAAATTCTCTTTTTTTGTTGTGTCTCTGCCAGGCTTTGGTATCAGGATGATGTTGGCCTCATAAAATGAGTTAGGGAGGATTCCCTCTTTTTCTATTGATTGGAATAGTTTCAGAAGGAATGGTACCAACTCCTCCTTATACCTCTGGTAGAATTCAGCTGTGAATCCATCTGGTCCTGGACTTTTTTTGGTTGGTAGGCTATTAAATTATTGCCTCAATTTCAGAGCCTACTATTGGTCTATTCAGGGATTCAACTTCTTCCTGGTTTAGTCTTGGAAGAGTGTAAGTGTCCAGGAAATTATCCATTTCTTCTAGGTTTTCCAGTTTATTTGCATAGAGGTGTTTATAGTATTCTCTGATGGTAGTTTGTATTTCTGTGGGGTCGGTGGTGATATCCCCTTTATCATTTTTAATTGCGTCGATTTGATTCTTCTCTCTTTTCTTCTTTATTAGTCTTGCTAGTGGTCTGTCAATTTTGTTGATCTTTTCAAAAAACCAACTCCTGGATTCATTGATTTTTTGGAGGGTTTTTTTGTGTCTCTATCTCCTTCAGTTCTGCTCTGATCTTAGTTATTTCTTGCCTTCTGCTGGCTTTTGAATGTGTTTGCTCTTGCTTCTCTAGTTCTTTTAATTGTGATGTTAGAGTGTCAATTTTAGATCTTTCCTGCTTTCTCTTGTGGGCATTTAGTGCTATAAATTTCCCTCTACACACTGCTTTAAATGTGTCCCAGAGATTCTGGTATGTTGTATCTTTGTTCTCATTGGTTTCAAAGAACATCTTTATTTCTGCCTTCATTTCGTTATGTACCCAGTAGTCATTCAGGAGCAGGTTGTTCAGTTTCCATGTAGTTGAGTGGTTTTGATTGAGTTTCTTAGTCCTGAGTTCTAGTTTGATTGCACTGTGGTCTGAGAGACAGTTTGTTATAATTTCTGTTCTTGTACATTTGCTGAGGAGTGCTTTACTTCCAATTATGTGGTCTATTGTGGAATAAGTGTGATGTGATGCTGAGAAGAATGTATATTCTGTTGATTTGGGGTGGAGAGTTCTGTAGATGTCTATTAGGTCTGCTTGCTGCAGAGATGAGTTCAAGTCCTGGCTATCCTTGTTAACTTTCTGTCTCGTTGATCTGTCTAATGTTGACAGTGGGGTGTTGAAGTCTCCCATTATTATTGTACGGGAGTCTAAGTCTCTTTTTAAGTCTCTAAGTAGTTGCTTTATGAATCTGGGTGCTCCTGTATTGGGTGCATATATGTTTAGGATAGTTAGCTCTTCCTGTTGAATTGATCCCTTTACCATTATGTAATGGCCTTCTTTGTCTCTTTTGATCTTTGATGGTTTAAAGTCTGTTTTATCAGAGACTAGTATTGCAACCCCTGCTTTCTTTTGTTTTCCATTTGCTTGGTAGATCTTCCTCCATCCCTTTATTTTCAGCCTATGTATGTCTCTGCATGTGAGATGTGTCTCGTGAATAAAGCAAACTGATGGGTCTTGACTCTTTATCCAGTTTGCCAGTCTATGTCTTTTAATTGGAGCATTTAGTCCATTTACATTTAAGGTTAAGATTGTTATGTGTGAACTTGATCCTGCCATTATGATATTAACTGGTTATTTTGCTCGTTAGTTGATGCAGTTTCTTCCTGGCCTTTAAATTTGGTCTTTACATTTTGGCATGTTTTTGCAATGGCTGGTACCAGTTGTTCCTTTCCATGTTTAGTGCTTCCTTCAGGGTCTCTTGTAAGGCAGGCCTGGTGGTGCCAACTCTCTAAGCATTTGCTTATCTGTAAAGGATTTTATTTCTCCTTCACTTATGAAACTTAGTTTGGCTGGATATGAAATTTTGGTTTTAAAATTCTTTTCTTTAAGAATGTTGAATATTGGCCCCCACTCTCTTCTGGCTTGTAGAGTTTCTGCCGAGAGATCTGCTGTTAGTCTGATGGGCTTCCCTTTGTGGGTAACGTGACCTTTCTCTCTGGCTGCCCTTAAGATTTTTTCCTTCATTTCAACTTT
>NW_020262881.1:1298-2747 GCF_003255815.1 Theropithecus gelada | reverse complement strand
GGCTATGGTGAAAAAGGAAATATCCTTAGATGAAATATGGAAAGAAGCTTTCTGAGAAACTTCTCTGTGATGTGTGACTTCCACTCACAGAGTTACATCTGTATTTCGTGGATCTCTTTGCTAGCCTTATTTCTGTGGAATCTGAAAACAGATATTTCGGATCCGTTTGAAGACTATAGGGCCAAAAAAAATATCCTCCGATAACAAAGAGAAAGAAGCTTTCTGAGAAACTTCTTGGTGTTCTGGCAAATCATCTCACAGTGTTACAGCTTTCTCCTGAAGAAGACTTTCGCTAAGACAGTTCTTGTGAAATTGGCAAAGTGATATTTGGAAGCCCATAGAGGGCTATGGTGAAAAAGGAAATATCCTCAGATGAAACATGGAAAGAAGCTTTCTGAGAAACTGCTTAGTGTTCTGCTAATGCATCTCAGAGAGTTACATCTGTATTTCGTGGATTTCTTTGCTAGCCTTATTTCTGTGGAATCTGAGAAGAGATACTTCGGATCCCTCTGAAGACTATAGGGCCAAAGGAAATATCCTCCGATAACAAAGAGAAAGAAGCTTTCTGAGAAACTTCTTTGTGTTCTGTGAAATCATCTCACAGAGTTACGGCTTTCCCGTCAAGAAGCCTTTCGCTAAGACAGTTCTTGTTGAATTGGCAAAGTGATATTTGGAAGCCCATAGAGGGCTATGGTGAAAAAGGAAATATCCTCAGATGAAATCTGGAAAGAAGCTTTCTGAGAAACTGCTCTGTGATGTGTGACTTCCACTCAAAGAGTTACATCTGTATTTCGTGGATCTCTTTGCTAGCCTTATTTCTGTGGAATCTGGGAACAGATATTTCGGATCCCTTTGAAGATTATAGGGACAAAGGAAATATCGTCCGATAACAAAGAGAAAGAAGCTTCTGAGAAACTTCTTTGTGCTTTGTGAAATCATCTCTCAGAGTTACAGTTTTCCCCTCAAGAAGATTTTCGCTAAGACAGTTCTTGTGGAATTGGCAAAGTGATATTTGGAAGCCCATAGAGGGCTCTCGTGAAAAAGGAAGTATCCTCAGATGAAATCTGGAAAGAAGCTTTCTCAGAAACTGCTCTGTGATGTGTGACTTCCACTCGAAGAGTTTCATCTGTATTTCGTGGATCTCTTTGCCAGCCTTATTTCTGTGGAATCTGAGAACAGATATTTCGGATCCCTTGGAAGACTATAGGGCCAAAGGAAATATCCTCCGATAACAAAGAGAAAGATGCTTTCTGAGAATCTTCTTTGTGTTCTGTGAAATCATCTCACAGAGTTACAGCTTTCCTCTCAAGAAGCTTTTCGCTAAGACAGTTCTTGTGGAATTGGCAAAGTTCTATTTGGAAGCCCCTAGAGGGCTATGGTGAAAAAGGAAATATCCTCAGATGAACTCTGGAAAGAAGCTTTCTGAGAGACTGCTCTGTGATGTGTAAC
>NW_020262881.1:0-1284 GCF_003255815.1 Theropithecus gelada | reverse complement strand
CTTTCGCTGAGACAGTTCTTGTGGAATTGGCAAAGCGATATATGGAAGCCCCTAGAGGGCTATGGTGAAAAAGGAAATATCCTCAGATGAACTCTGGAAAGAAGCTTTCTGAGAGACTGCTCTGTGATGTGTAACGTCCACTCACAGACTTACATCTGTATTTCGTGGATCTCTTTGCTAGCCTTATTTCTGTGGAATCTGAGAACAGATATTTCGGATCCCTTTGAAGACTATAGGGCCAAAGGAATTATCCTCCGATAACAAAGAGAAAGCAGCTTTCTGAAAAACTTCTTTGTGTTCTGTGAAATCATCTCACAGAGTTACAGGTTCCCCGTCAAGAAGACTTTCGCTAGGACAGTTCTTGTGGAATTGGCAAAGTGATATTTGGAAGCCCATAGAGGGCGATGGTGAAAAAGGAATTATCCTCAGATGAAAACAGGAAAGAAGCTTTCTGAGAAACCGCTTAGTGTTCTCTTAATTCATCTCACAGAGTTACATCTGTCTTTTGTGGATCTCTTTGCTAGCCCTATTTCTGTGGAATCTGAGAACAGATACTTCGGATCCCTTTGAAGACTACAGGGCCAATGGAAATATCCTCCGATAACAAAGAGAAAGAATCTTTCTGAGAAAGTTCTTTGTGTTCTGTGAAATCATCTCACAGTGTTACAGCTTTCCCGTCCAGAAGCCTATCGCTAAGACAGTTCTTGTGGAATTGGCAAAGAGATATTTGGAAGCCCATAGAGGGCAATGCTGAAAAAGGAAATATCCTCAGATGAAATCTGGAAAGAAGCTTTCTGAGAGACTGCTCTGTGATGTGTAACTTGCACTCACAGAGTTACATCTGTATTTCGTGGATCTCTTTGCTAGCCTTATTTCTATGGAATCTGAGAACAGATATTTCAGATCCCTTTGAAGACTATAGAGGCAAAGGAAATATCCTCCGATTACAAAGAGAAAGAAGCTTTCTGAAAAACTTCTTTGTGTTCTGTGAAATCATCTCACAGAGTTATAGCTTTCCGGTGAAGAAGCCTTACGCTAAGACAGTTCTTGTGAAATTGGCAAAGTGATATTTGGAAGCCCATAGAGGGCGATGGTGAAAAAGGAAATATCCTCAGATGAAATCTGGAAAGAAGCTTTCTGAGAAACTGCTTAGTGTTCTGTTAATTCATCTCACAGAGTTACATCTGTCTTTTGTGGATCTCTTTGCTAGCCTTATTTCTGTGGAATCTGAGAACAGATACTTCAGATCCCTTTGAAGACTACAGGTCCAAAGGAAATATCCTC
>NW_020262880.1:2291-2698 GCF_003255815.1 Theropithecus gelada | reverse complement strand
CTTGTGGAATTGGCAAAGTGATATTTGGAAGCCCATAGAGGGCGATGCTGAAAAAGGAAATATCCTCAGATGAAATCTGGAAAGAAGCTTTCTGAGAAACTGATTACTGTTCTGTTAATTCATCTCACAGAGTTACATCGGTATTTCGTGGATCTCCTTGCTAGCCTTATTTCTGTGGAATCTGAGAACAGATATTTCGGATCCCTTTGAAGACTAGAGGGCCAAAGGAAATATCCTCCGATAAGAAAGAGAAAGAAGCTTTCTGAGAAACTTCTTTGTGTTCTGTGAAATCATCTCACAGAGTTACAGCTTTCCCGTCAAGAAGCCTTTCGCTAAGACAGTTCTTGTGGAATTGGCAAAGTGATATTTGGAAGCCCATAGTGGGCTATGGTGAAAAAGGAAATATC
>NW_020262880.1:0-2258 GCF_003255815.1 Theropithecus gelada | reverse complement strand
GAAATCATCTCACAGAGTTACAGCTTTCCCGTCAAGAAGCCTTTCGCTAAGACAGTTCTTGTGGAATTGGCAAAGTGATATTTGGAAGCCCATAAAGGGCTATGGTGAAAAAGGAAGTATCTTCAGATGAAATCTGGAAAGAAGCTTTCTCAGAAACTGCTTAGTGTTCTCTTAATTCATCTCACAGAGTTACATCTGTATTTCGTGGATATCTTTGCTAGCCTTCTTTCTGTGGAATCTGAGAACAGATATTTCGGATCCCTTTGAAGAGTATAGGGCAACAGGAAATATCCTCCGATAACAAAGAGAAAGAAGCTTTCTGAAAAACTTCTTTTTGTTCTGTGAAATCATCTCACAGAGTTATAGCTTCCCCGTCAAGAAGCCTTTCGCTAAGGCAGTTCTTGTGGAATTGGCAAAGAGATATTTGGAAGCCCATAGAGGGCGATGGTGAAAGAGGAAATATCCTCAGATCAAATCTGGAAAGAAGCTTTCTGAAAAACTACTTAGTGTTCTGTTAATTCATCTCACAAAGTGACATCTGTCTCTTGTGGATCTCTTTGCTAGCCTTATTTCTGTGGAATCTGAGAACGGATATTTTGGATCCCTTTGAAGACTCTAGGGCCAAAGGAAATATCCTCCGATAACAAAGAGAAAGAAGCTTTCTGAGAAACTTCTTTGTTTTCTGTGAAATCATCTCACAGAGTTGCAGATTTCCCCTCAAGAAGCCGTTCCCTAAGACAGTTCTTGTGGAATTGGCAAAGGGATATTTGGAAGCCCATAGAGGGCTATGGTGAAAAAGGAAATATCCTCAGATGAAATCTGGAAAGAAGGTTTCTCAGAAACTGCTTAGTGTTTTCGTAATTCATCTCACAGAGTTACATCTGTATTTCGTGGATCTCTTTCCTAGCCTTCTTTCTGTGGAATCTGAGAACAGATATTTCGGATCCCTTTGAAGATTATAGGGCCAAAGGAAATATCCTCGGATAACAAAGAGAAAGAATCTTTCTGAGAAACTTCTTTGTGTTCTGTGAAATCATCTCACAGAGTTACAGCTTTCTCGTCAAGAAGCCTTTCGCTAAGACAGTTCTTGTGGAATTGGCAAGGTGATATTTCGAAGCCCAAAGAGGGTTATGTTGAAAAAGGAAATATCCTCAGATGAAATCTGGAGAGAAGCTATCTCAGAGACTGCTCTGTGATGTTTAACTTCCACTCCCAGAGTTACATCTGTATTTCTTGGATCTCTTTGCTAGCCGTATTTCTGTGGAATCTGAGAACAGATATTTCGGATCCCTTTGAAGACTATATGGCCAAAGGAAATATCCTCCGATAACAAAGAGAAAGAAGCTTTCTGAGAAACTTCTTTGTGTTCTGTGAAATCACCTCACAGAGTTACAGCTTTCCCGTCCAGAAGCCTTTCGCTAAGACAGTTCTTGTGGAATAGGCAAAGTGATATTTGGAAGCCCATAGTGGGCTATGGTGAAAAAGGAAATATCCTCAAATGAAATCTGGAAAGAAGCTTTCTGAGAAACTGCTTAGTGTTCTGCTAGTTCATCTCACAGAGTTACATCTCAATTTCGTGGATCTCTTTGCTAGCCATATTTCTGTGGAATCTGAGAACAGATATTTCGGATCCCTTTGAAGACTATAGGGCCAAAGGAAATATCCTGCGATAACGAAGAGAAAGAAGCTTTCTGTGAAACTTCTTTGTGTTCTGTGAAATCATCTCACAGAGTGACAGCTTTCCCCTCAAGAAGCTTTTCGCTAAGACAGTTCTTCTGGAATTGGCAAAGTGATATTTGGAAGCCCATAGAGCGCTATGTTGAAAAAGGAAATATCCTCAGATGAAATCTGGAAAGAAGCTTTCTCAGAAACTGCTCTGTGATGTGTGACTTCCACTCAAGTGTTACATCTGTATTTCGTGGATCTCTTTGCTAACCTTATTTCTATGGAATCTGAGAACAGATATTTCGGATCCCTTTAAAAAATAAAGGGCCAAAGGAAATATCCTCCGATAACAAAGAGAAAGAAGCTTTCTGAGAAACTTCTTTGTGTTCTGTGAAATCATCTCACAGAGTTGCAGCTTTCCCCTCAAGAAGCCGTTCCCTAAGCCAGTTCTTGTGCAATTGGCAAAGTGATATTTGGAAGCCCATAGAGGGCTATTGTGAAAAAGGAAATATCCTCAGATGAAATCTGGAAAGAAGCTTTCTCAGAAACTGCTTAGTGTTCTCTTAATTCATCTCACAGAGTTACATCTGTAT
>NW_020262879.1:0-2749 GCF_003255815.1 Theropithecus gelada | reverse complement strand
AATGTCTAACTAGAATAAACAGTGTAGAGAAGACCTTAAATGACCTGATGGAACTGAAAACCATGACATGAGAACTACGTGACACATGCACAAGCTTCAGTAGCAGATTCGATCAAGTGGAAGAAAGGGTATCAGTGATTGAAGATCAAATGAATGAAATGAAGTGAGAAGAGAACTTTAGAGAAAAAAGAGTAAAGAGCAACGAACAAAGCCTCCAAGAAATATGGGACTATGTGAAACGACCAAATCTACATTTGACTGGTGTACCTGAAAGTGATGCATAGAATGGAACCAAGCTGGAAAACACTCTTCAGGATATTTTCCAGGAGAACTTCTCCAACCTAGCAAGGCAGGCCAACATTCAAATTCAGGAAAGACAGAGAACATCACAAAGATACACTTTGAGAAAAGCAACGCCAAGACACGTAATTGTCAGATTCACCAAGGTTGAAATGAAGGAAAAAATGCTAAGGGCAGCCAGAGAGAAAGGTCGGGTTACCCACAAAGGGAAGCCCATCAGACTAACAGCAGATCCTTAGGCAGAAACTCTACAAGCCAGAAGAGAGTGGGAGCCAATATTCAGTGTTCTTAAAGAAAAGAATTTTCAATCCAGAATTTCATATCCAGCCAAATTGTGTTTCATAAGTGAAGGAGAAATAAAATCCTTTACAGACAAGCAAATGCTGAGAGATTTTGTCACCACCAGGCCTGCTTTACAAGAGCTCCTGAAGGAAGCACTAAACATGAAAAGGAACAACCCGTACCAGCCATTGCAAAAACATGCCAAATTGTAATGACCATCGATGCTAGGAAGAAACTGAATCAACTAATGGGCAAAATAACCAGCTAACATCATAATGACAGGATCAAATTCCCACATGACAATATTAACCTTAAATGTCAATGGGCTAAATGCACTAATTAAAAGACACAGACTGACAAATTGGATAAAGAGTCAAGACCCATCAGTGTGCTGTATTCAGGAGACTCATCTCATGTGCAGAGACACACATAGGCTCAGAATATAGGGATGGTGGAAGATCTACCAAGCAAACGGAAAATAAAAAGCCAAGGTTGCAATCCTAGTCTCTGATAAAACAGACTTTAAACCAACAAAGATCAAAAGAGACAAGGCCATTACATAACAGTAAACAGATCAATTCAACAAGAAGAGGTAACTATCCTAAATATATATGCACCCAATACAGGAACACTCAGATTCATAAAGCAAGTCCTGAGAGACCTAAAAAGAGGTTTAGACTCCCACACACTAATAATGGGAGACTCTAACACCCCACTGTCAATATTAAACAGATCAATGAGATGGAAGGTTAACAAGGATATCCAGGACTTGAACTCAACTCTGCACCAAGCAGACCTAATAGACATCTACAGAACTCTCCACCCAAAATTAACAGAATATACATTCTTCTCAGCACCACATCACACTTATTCCAAAATTGACCATGCACCTGGAAGTGAAGCATTCCTCAGCAAATGTAAAAGAACAGAAATCATAACAAACTGTCTCTCAGACCACACTGCAATCAAATTAGAACTCAGGATTAAGAAACTCACTCAAAACTGCACAACTACATGGAAACTGAACAACCTGCTCCTGAATGACCACTGGGTAAACAACAAAGGCAGGAATAAAGATGTTCTTTGAAACCAATGAGAACAAAGACACAACATGTGAGAATTTCTGGGACACATTTAAAGCAGTGTGTAGAGGGAAATTTATAGCACTAAATGCCCACAAGAGAAAGCAGGAAGGGTCTAAAATCAACACCCTAACATCACAATTAAAAAACCTAGAGAAGCAAGAGCAAACACATTTAAAAGCTAGCAGAAGGCAAGAAATAACTAAGATCAGAGCAGAACTGAAGGAGATAAAGACATAAAAAACCCTTCAAAAAATCAATGAATTTCGGAGCTGGTTTTTTAGAAGATCAATAAAATTGATAGACCACTAGCAAGACTAATAAAGAAGAAAAGAAAGAGGAATCAAATAGATGCAATAAAAAGTGATAAAGGGGATATCACCACCGATCCCACAGAAATACAAACTACCACCAGAGAATACTATAAACACCTCTCACAAATAAACTAGAAAATCTAGAAGAAATGGATAAATTCCTGGACACATATACCCTCCCAAGACTAAACCAGGAAGAAATTGAATCCCTGAATAGACCAATAACAGGCTCTGAAATTGAGGCAATAATTAATAGCCTATCAATAAAAAAAAGTCCAGGACCAGATGAATTCACAGCCGAATTCTACCAGAGGTACAAACAGGAGCTGGTACTATTACTTCTGAAATTATTCCAGTCAATAGAAAAAGAGGGAATCCTCCCTAACTCATTTTATGAAGCCAGCATCATCCTGATACCAAAGCCTGGCAAAGGCACAACAGAAAAAGAGAATTTTAGACAAATATCCCTGATGAACATCGATGTAAAAATCCTTGATAAAATACTGGCAAATCAAATCCAGCAGCACATCAAAAAGCTTCTCCACCATGATCAAGTTAGCTTCATCCCTGGGATGCAAGGCTGGTTCAACATACACAAATCAATAAACATAATCCATCACATAAACAGAACCAAAGACAAAACCACATGATTATCTCAATAGATGCAGAAAAGGCCTTTGACAAAATTCAACAGCCTTTAATGCTAAAAAAACTCTCAGTAAATTAGGTATTGATGGAATGTATCTCAAAATAATAAGAGCTGTTTATGAC
>NW_020262878.1:1825-2749 GCF_003255815.1 Theropithecus gelada | reverse complement strand
AGAGGGCTATGGTGAAAAATGAACCATCCTCAGATGAAATTTGGAAAGAAGCTTTCTGAGAAACTGCTTAGTGTTCTGTTAATTCATCTCACAGAGTTACATCTGTAATTCGTGGATCTCTTTAATAGCCTTATTTCGGTGGAATCTGAGCACAGATATTTCGGATCCCTTTGAAGAATATAGCGCCAAAGGAAATATCCTCCCATAACAAAGAGAAAGAAGCTTTCTGAGAAACTTCTTCGGGTTCTGCGAAATCATCTCACAGAGTTAGAGCTTTCACCTCAAGAAGCCTTTCGCTAAGAGAGTTCTTGTGGAATTGGCAAAGTGATATTTGGAAGCCCATGGAGGGCTATGGTGAAAAAGGAAATATCCTCCGATGAAATCTGGAAAGAAGCCCTCTGAGAAAGTGCTTAGTGTTCTGTTAGTTCATCTCACAGAGTTACATCTGTATTTCGTGGATCTCTTTGCTAGCCTTATTTCTGTGGAATCTGAGAACAGATATTTCAGATCCCTTTGAAGACCATAGGGCGAAAGGAAATATCCTCCGATAACAAAGAGAAAGAAGCTTTCTGAGAAACTTCTTCGAGTTCTGTGAAATCATCTCACAGAGTTACAGCTTTCCCCTCATTAAGCCTTTCACTAAGAGAGTTCTTGTGGAATTCGCAAAGTGATATATGGAAGCCCATAGAGGGCTATGGTGAAAAAGGAAATATCCTCCGATGAAACCTGGAAGGAAGCTTTCTGAGAAACTGCTTAGTGTTCTGTTAATTCATCTCACAGAGTTACATCTGTATGTCGTGGATCTGTTTGCTGGCCTTATTTCTGTGGAATCGTAGAACACATAATTCGGATCCCTTTGGAAAATATAGTGCCAAAGGAAATATCCTCCGATAACAAAGAGAAAGAAGATGTCTGGGAAACTTC
>NW_020262878.1:0-1771 GCF_003255815.1 Theropithecus gelada | reverse complement strand
TAAGACAGTTCTTGTGGAATTGGCAAAGTGATATTTGGAAGTCCATAGAGGGCTATGGTGAAAAAGGAAATATCCTCCGATGAAACCTGGAAATAAGCTTTCTGAGAAACTTCTTAGTGTTCTGTTAATTCCTCTCACAGATTTACATCTGTATTTCGTGGATCTCTTTGGTAGCCTTATTTCTGTGGAATCTGAGAACAGATATTTCGAATCCCTATGAAGACTATGGGACCAAAGGAAATATCCTCCGATAACAGAGAGAAAGAAACTTTCTGAGAAACTTCTTCGGGTTTTGTGAAATCATCTCACAGAGTTACAGCTTTCACCGCAAGAGCTTTCGCTAAGACAGTTCTTCTGGAATTGGCAAAGTGATATCTGGAAGCCCATAGAGGGCTATGGTGAAAAATGAACCATCCTCAGATGAAATTTGGAAAGAGGCTTTCTGAGAAACTGCTTAGTGTTCGGTTAATTCATCTCACAGAGTTACATCTGTATTTCGTGGATCTCTTTGCTAGCCTTATTTCTGTGGAATCGGAGAACAGATATTTCTTATCCCTTTGAAGACTCTAGGGCCAAAGGAAATATCCTCCGATAACAAAGAGAAAGAAGCTTTCTGAGAAACTTCTATGTGTTCTGTGAAATCATCTCACAGAGTTACAGCTTTCTCCTCAAGAAGAATTTCGCTAAGACAGTTCTTGTGGAATTTGCACAGTGATATTTGAAGCCCATAGAGGGTTATGGTGAAAAAGAAAGTATCCTCCGATGAAATCTGGAAAGAAGCTTTCTGAGAAACTGCTTTGTGTTCTTTTAATTCATCTCACTGTGTTACATCTGTATTTCGTGGATCTCTTTGCTAGACTTATTTCTGTGGAATCTGAGAACAGATATTTCGGATCCCTTTCAAGTCTATAGGGCCAAAGGAAATATCCTCCGATAACAAGGAGAAAGAAGCTGTCTGAGAAACTCCTTTTGTTCTCTGAAATCATCTCACAGAGTTACAGCTTTCCCCTCAAGAAGCCCTTCGCTAATACAGTTCTTGTGGAATTGGCAAAGTGATATTTGGAAGCCCATAGAGGGTTATGGTTAAAAAGGAAATATCCTCCGATGAAATCTCGAAAGAAGGTTTCTGATATACTGCTTAGTGTTCTGTTAATTCATCTCACAGTGTTATATCTGTATTTCGTGGATCTCTTTGCTAGCCTTATTACTGAGGAATCTGAGAACAGAGATTTCGGATCCCTTTGAAGACTATAGGGCCAAAGGGAATATCCTCCGATAACGAAGACAAAGAAGCTTTCTGAGAAACTTCTTTGGGTTCTGTGAAATCATCTTACAGAGGTACAGCTTTCCCCTCAAGAAGCCTTTCGCTAAGACAGTTCTTGTGGAATTGTCAAAGAGATATTTGGTAGACCTTAGAGGGCTACGGTGAAAAAGGAAATATCTTCAGATGAAATCTGGAAAGAAGCTTCCTGAGAAACTGCTTTGTGTTCTGTTAATTCATCTCACAGAGTTACATCTGTATGTCGTGGATCTCTTTGCTAGTCTTATTTCCGTGGAATCTGAGAACAGATATTTCGGATCCCTTTGAAGACTACAGGGCCAAAGGAAACATCCTCCGATAACAAAGAGAAAGAAGCTTTCTGAGAAACTTCTATGTGTTCTGGGAAATCATCTCACAGAGTTACAGCTTTCTCCTCAAGAAGCCTTTCGCTAAGACAGTTCTTGTGGAATTTGCACAGTGATATTTGGAAGCCCATAGAGGGTTATGGTG
>NW_020262877.1:0-2749 GCF_003255815.1 Theropithecus gelada | reverse complement strand
TCTCATAGCAGCGAACACTATTGCAAACTGCAGATTCATGCGATCTACATTGCACACTCCTTATGAGACCCTAATGCCTAATGATGTGAGGTGGAACAGCTTTGTCCCCAAGCCATCCCCCGATCCTGGTCTGTGGAAAAATCGTCTTCCATGGAACTAGTTCCTGGTGGCAAAAAGGTTGGGGACCACTGCTCGAAGCTGTAGATAATTGATAGCGATGCAAAACTCTTTGAATTGGTAGAAGTTCAAATTCTCATCTTTGGAAGGACAATGGATTCCTCCTCACCTCCCAGGGAAAAGGGCCATTTTGCATCTATTTATGAACACCTTTTACCATGCTGTAATCAATTATATAAGTGTAGTAGTTTGAATTCCTCTTTGAACTGGTTGTAGCACCTTAATTAATGAGATAAAGAGCATCTCTGAAATGTGTCATCATGTTTATGTGAGTCATGATCATAATATTTTTTTAAAATGACCTTTTAACTCGTTGAAATTTATTCTCCCCCATGGCCCCACCCAGCCTCAGTATCCAGGAAGCTTAGTGTTCTGTGGCCCCGGAGGGCAGGAGACCAGGTGTTGACGAGCAGATCTGAGGTTGGCCACAACTTTTCCCCACAGCTCTGCTTCAACCAGTGCCCTGGGAATGCCTCCCAGCCCCACACCTGTCCTGTTGGCCCAGGCGAGCTCCGTGCCATGTGGCATCTCTGCTGGTGGCCACCTGGTGAGTAGTGTTGAATAGAGAACTGTGCAGCCCCTCCACAGAGCTTCCGGGGCTTCTGTGCTCTCCAAACCTGTCTGGGCTCAAGGGACCTTCTCAGGGTGTGATGTGTTGGTGGCTGTGTTGAGCCCCTGTCCCTGGGGGTAGGACTCAGGCAAGGACAAAGCTTTGGACTCAAAGAGGTGGTATGGGGCGAGTGAAAGGAACAGGAGCTTTGGGGTCAGAAATGCAGGTTCCAGCCTGGCATTGTCTCCATGAGCACGGGCTGCAGCCTCACCAATAATTATAAGATTACTCACCTAGTAATCTTTTGGTCCATTTCAGTTTCTACAATGGTGAAAGTGTCAGAGACTGTAGTACGCATTTGAAAAGCATCCAGGGATGGCAGGGTTCTGGGTGTGGACCAGCCCTCCTGACCATAACCCATCACAGCAGGGATGTTATGCAACATCACATCCTGAATACTGAGGGTGTGACCTTGGTCGCACAACTGACCTTGACGATTGTGAAAGAAAAATAAAATCTCAGAACTCCAAACTCATTATGCCACAAAGAAAAGCTGAGCTTGGAAGCTGGGTCATGGAAAAAATAAAAATAAAAAAAGAACAAAAATCACGCCTTTCCTTTTGTTTCTAAACTGATAGCAGCAGCAGATAGGCCAGGGTCCCCAGGTGGCCTCCTTCAGCCTGACAATATAAATTAACAGCCCGGTCTTCATGATGTGGGACAAAAGGAGACAAGAAATCATCCCTCCTGCCCCTGAGACGAACGCATATTTGACGTCTTCTGTTTATTTTCTTATCAAGTGGAGATTTACTGAGCACAAGGTGAATGGGTAAGTGCTCCCTCAACTCCTCTTTTCCATGCAACGTGGGGGCTCAGTGACCTCCAATCAAAGCCTCACAAGAATGTGACCCTCCCCTCCTGATTTTTTCTCTTTCATCTTTCCCCTCCTCCAGCTTTTCCCCTTTTCAATATTGAAGCAGGACACAGTGTGATTCCACCTGGGGTCAGGTGTGGTGTGGTCCACGTGGACAGCTAGGAAGGTGGTCCCTGACCGTGGTGGTCTGCGTTTCCTGGGAGACAGCAGATGTGGGTCCTGAGGGGAAGAGGCCGGTGCAGTCACAGGACAGGAGAGAGCATGTATATTGTGCTGAGCGGGCTGGGAGGGATCCACAGAGAAGACGGTGTGGCTCAGCAGCCAGCCCTGGGGACGGGAACGTGGGTGAAGGGCCTGGCACATGGAGCAGCTGAAGGCGTGAGGCTGTGACCTGCCCAGGAAGCCCGTGCCTGAGTTTGCAGGGTGAGTGCTGGAGTCGCAAAGGCTTGTGTCCCTGTGCGAGGCCTGTGTGAGTACACGTTTGTGTCACGTGGCTCCCATGCATGGCAGGCATTGTCACATGGCCCCCACACGTGGCAGGCATTGTCGTGTGGTCCTCACACTTGGCAGGCATGTGCAGCCTTAGTACCATGCCAGACTGGGCTTTCTGTCTCCTCCAGGCCCAGCCCTGCCATTTGAGCAAGGAGCTTGGCCATGGGACTGATGTTCCATCTCCTCCAGGCCTGGCCCTGCCCTGCCATGTTAGCAGGGATCTTGGCCATGGGAGTGGTGAGCACAGGTGTGGCTGTGCCGGACCTCACTGGTTGGGCTCAGTGGGGACCCCACACCCCTTGCTGGGTGTGGGTAGCAGAGGGGCCGAGGTGCCCTCTGGGAGGTGGTTGGGCAGGGGTAGGGTTGGGAGCGTGTTGGGAGACGGGGGTTCAGCTAGGTTCCTTCCCTGTGCAGGGGCTCAGCTGAAACCTGGGCTCTCACTCCCCTCACCCCTGCCTCCCCAGCATCCTCCCTCTGCCCCTCTCTTCAGCCTGCCTCGGGCCTTGCTCTGGGACCCCTGCTGAGAGGACAGGAGGGGCTTCAGCAGCACCCTGTGCTGGGCGGACGCTGAGGTCACAGCCTCGCTCTGTGTCCCCTCACAAGGCCACATGGTGGCAGGTCCTTCCTCCAGTCTAACCAGAGTCCTGCTTGCTGCT
>NW_020262876.1:0-2750 GCF_003255815.1 Theropithecus gelada | reverse complement strand
GGCTAGTTTTTTGTATTTTTTAGTAGAGACGGGGTTTCACCGTGTCAGCCAGGATGGTCTCGATCTCCTGACCTCGTGATCCGCCCGTCTCGGCCTCCCAAAGTGCTGGGATTACAGGCTTGAGCCACCGCGCCCGGCCTACTTTTTTTTTTTTTTGAGACCGAGTTTCACTCTTGTTGCCCGGGCTGGAGTACAATGGCACAATCTCGGCTCACCGAAACCTCGGCCTCCCAGGTTCAAGTGATTCTCCTGCCTCAGCCTCCCAAGTAGCTGGGATTACAGGCATGCACCACCATGCCTGGCTATTTTTGTATTTTTAGTAGAGACAGGGTTCTCCATGTTGGTCAGGCTCGTCCTGACCTCACGTGATCTGCCCGCCTCGGCCTCCCAAAGTGCTGGGATTACAGGTGTGAGCCACCGCTCCCAGCCCTAAAGTTACTTTTATTTAAATATCTTTATTGGCTGGGTGGTGGTGCGTGCCTGTAATTCTAGCATGTGGGAAGGCCAAGGTGGGAGGATCACTTGAGGCAAGGAGTTCATAACCAGCCTAGACAACATAATGAGACCCTGTCTTTACCAAAAAAATTTTTAATTAGCCAGAAGTGGTGGTGCACACCTACATAAATAAATAAATAAATATATAAATATAGAAAATTATTGCCCTGGTATTTCTTTCAGTTTTTTTTTTTTTTTTTTTTTTTGAGACAGAGTTTCATTCTTGTTGCCCAGGCTGGAGTGCAATGGTGTGATCTTGGCTCACTGCAACCTCCGCCTCCCGGCTTCAAGCAATTCTCCTGCCTCAGCCTCCCGAGTAGCTGGGATTACAGGTGTCTGCCACAACGCCCTGCTAATTTTTCATATTTTTAGTAGAGATGGGGTTTCATCATGTTGGCCTTGAACTCCTGACCTCAGGTGATCCACCCACCTCAGCCTCCCAAAGTGCTGGGATTACAGGCGTCAGCCACCGTGCCCCCCAGCCTTCTTTCAGTTTCCAGGAATGCTGTAGAGCTTCGTCCTGTTCACCTCATGGAGCTGATGAGCTGGGAGAATTCAAGGGAGGTGATGGAAGGGGAGAAGGTAAGTCCCCAAGTGACCCCGTTGAAAACCGGGGCCTGGGCCAGGCACAGTGGCTCACTCCTGTAATCCTAGCACTTTGGGAGGCTGAGGCAGGAGGATCGGTTCAAGACCAGCCAGACCAACATGGTGAAACCTCATCTCTACGAAAAATTAGCCAGGTGTGGTGCTACACACCTGTAGTCCCAGCTACTTGGGAGGTTGAGGCAGGAAAATAGCTTGAATCCGGGAGGCAGAGGTTGCAGTGAGCGGAGATTGTACCATACCACTGCATTCCGCCTGGGTGAGAGAGCAAGACTCTGTCTTGAAAAAAAAAAAAAAAAAAGCTGAATTTCAAACAACTTTTGACTATCAGTGCTGTAAAGCTGAATCCCAGAGATAACTGAGACAGCAGCAAGAGGATCTATGGTCCAGCCTCCCTCTGGCCGTATCATTCTCTTCCTGATTGAGTTACTTACATTCTTCCAGATGGTGTTTGCTTCTCCTCCCAACTCGCCTGAAAACTTCTAGGGAGAAGGGCCAGCCTTTGGGGTTGTGTTCCTGTGTGATCTATCCCTAGGAGATTCTGCACACCCAGTTCTGCCCACCTGCAGCCAGCGTCCAGGACTCCACAACACTACCCACAATAAATACCTCGGTCTCAGTCTTGTTGCAGAAAGTGGCCAGTGTGGTGGACATAGTGCAGAGGTTTAGGTTCTGACCAACCTGGGACAGCAATTTATGGGCTAGGTGACATCCTTGAGCAACTGTATGACCTCAGGCCTGTCATATGGTCTCTGAGCCTCAGGTTTTTCTTCTGTAAAATGGGAGTGATAAAACCAACTTCTCTGACAGGTCTGGTGGCTCACGCCTGTAATGCCGGCACTTTGGGAGGCTGAGGCAGGTGGATCGCTTGAGCTCAGGAGTTGGAGGCCAGCCTGGGCAACATGTCAAGACCCTGTCTCTACAAAAATTACAAAAAATTGGCTGAGTGTGGTGGTGTGTACCTGTGGTCCAAGCTACTCGGCAGGCTAAGGTGAGAGGATCGTTTGAGCCCTGGAGTTGGAAGTTGCAGTGAGCCGAGGTCACCGCACTGCACTGTAGCCTGGGTGACAGAGTAAGACCCCATCTTAAATAAATAAATAAAGTACTTTGTGTAAACATTTGTAACTGTAATTCACTGAATGTGATACATGTATCTACAAAGAAACATAAATAGTTGTCAATTAAATTATGACACATCATCATCAACTGGAACTGGAACTGAAGTCACATACTGACCTTAGAAATGTGAAACAAATTTCGGGCATGGTGGCACTTTGGGAGGCCGAGGTGGGCAGATCACCTGCGGTCAGGAGTTTGAGACCAGCCTGGCCAACAGGGGTTAAAAATACAAAAATTAGCCAGGCATGGTGGTACACGCCTGTAGTCCCAGCTACTCAGGAGGCTGAGGCAGGAGAATCCCTTGAACCGGGGAGGTGGAGGTTGCAGTGACCTGAGATTGTGCCACTGCACTCCAGCTTGGGCAACAGAGGGAGTCTGAAAAAAAAAAAAGGGAAAGGGAAAGGGAAAGGGAAGAGGAAAAGGGGAGGGGAGGGAAGGGAAGGGAAAGAGAAAAGAAAAGGGGAGGGGAGGGGAGGGGAGGGGAGGGAAGGGAAGGGAAGGGAAAGGGAAGGGAAGGGAAAGAGAAAAGAAAA
>NW_020262875.1:0-2752 GCF_003255815.1 Theropithecus gelada | reverse complement strand
TGGTGAGGGAGGAATGAGGATAGACATAGACACCCCTGTGTCAGAAACATGCTTCTTTGTTACCGGGTTATGACTTTGTCTTCCCAGGGACAGGCCCCCAGTCTGCCTACATTTGCAGACAGAGTGGTGTGTGGGGATAGCAGTTTGTCCCCATGACTTTTCTTCACTCCCCTGCCATTGGCAGGACTCAGTTGAAGGGAGTTTTTTTTTGGAGGGGGGCATTGATGCTGCCATTTTGAAACCTGGAGGAGGGAAAGGTACAAGGGACTATCACCTGCGGCATAAGGTGCAGCTTGTGTTGGTTTTGGTGTTTTTGTCCATCATATTCATATATTTCAAAACATTTTCTCCTCCTGACTTGCAGGTCAATTCTCCTCATCCTTTCTCAGAATGGCCCTAGTTGCCCGATCTCATGGCTGGCCCTTCAGGATCACTGATGGGCTGCCAGCCGCCTCCTCCACCTGGATGTCATCTGGGAACTCAACCACTCCCTCCATCTGGAGGTTTTCTGGGACCTCAACAAACTCCTCCGCTCGAGTGTCCTCTGGGAACTCAACCACATCCTGCACTAGAGAGTCCCCTGAAAACTCAACCACCTCCTCCACTCGAGTGTTCTCCAGGCCCTCATCCAGCTCCTGCAGCTGTCAGTCCTCCAGGACCTCATCCACCTGCTGCAGTTGCCAGTCTTTCCGGATCTCATCCACCGCCTGCGGCTGTCAATCCTCCGGGACCTCAATCACCCACCTGCTGCACCTGTTGGTCCTCTGGGACCTCATTGACCCGTGGCATGCGTCTGTCCTTCGGGACTTAATCCACCGCCTGCAGCTGTCAGTCCTCCGGAACCTCATCCACCTCCTGCAGCTGTTGGTCCTCTGGGACCTCATCCGCTCCCTGCAGCTGTAGGTCTTCTGGGACCTCACCCACCTCCTGCAGCTGGTGGTCATCTCAGACCTCATCCACCTCCCGCAGCTGTAGGTCTTCTGGGATCTTATCCACCTCCTGCAGCTGTTGGTCCTCCAGGACCTCATGTACCTCCTGGACTTGTAAGTCTTCTGGGACCTCATCAACATGCTACATGTGTCTATCTTCCAGGAACTCATCCACCTCCTGCAGCTCTTGGTTCTCCCGGACCTCATCCACGTCCAGCATGTGTCTTCCCCTCCAGGACCTCATCCATCTTTTGTAGCTGCCTTCTTCTGGGACATCATTCACCTTTTTGTTCTGTAAGGCCTCTGGGACTTCTGACTACATCTCCACTTAGTAACCTCTGGATCCTCAGCCACCCCTTCTGGGTGGCGTCTGGCCCCTCAATAACCACCTTCACATGAATCTCCTCAGCTGCTTCAATAATCTCCACTCATGGGCCCTGGGACTTCAGCCACCTCCTCCACCAGGGTCTCCTGTAGTACATCTGCCACCTTCTCCACTTGGCTGGCCTCTGCTATCTGAACCGACTCCTCCAGGACCTCAACCAGCTTCCCTACCCATCGTGGCCTCGACCACCACCTCCACATGTACTACTTGGTATGTTTATCTGAACAATGTGAACTGCATTGCAAAATGGATTCATCTTTCCTTTTTTGAATGAATAGAAATGTCATAGATTGTACTGCAGGGCTTTGCAATACAAGGGTAGCACTGGCTGAGGATGTGGTCACTTTGCTCAAGTTTCTGAGACTACAAGTCATTTGCATTATGACCTTGGCAGCAGGTATCTTCTGTAGATGAGGAAAGAGTTTTTTCATTTTGGAGGGTTGGGGCAGAGTCTTGCTGTCACCCAGGCTGGAGTGCAGGGGTACACTCCTGGCTCACTGCAACCTCTGCCTCCAGGGCTCAGGTGATCCTTCCACCTCAGCCTCCAGAGTAGCTGGGACTACAGGTGTGCAACACCATGCTTGGCTATTTTTTTTTTCTACTTTTTGTAGAGACCATGTTTCACCACGTTGCTCAGGCTGGTCTCAAGCTCCTGGAGCCATGCCGTCTGCCCACTTCGGCCTCCCAAAGTGCCGAGATTACAAGTGTGAGCCACTGCGCCCAGCCAGAGATTGTTTATAGAAGCTAGAAATACCAGTTTTACAGGCGTGTATGGAACCTGGGCCATATGGCCAGCTCTGTGAGGGGTGAAACCCGTCCCTGACTGGCAGGGCATCCTGTGTCCTGCAGCAGAGAGACCCACACTGAAGGGCACAGAGCTTCTGACCACCCCAGTGGAAGCACAGGTGAAGGGACGCAGAGTGCAGAAGGAGACAGAATCTCTTGGGAGTAAACAGGGGGCTGTGGAAGAGAAAGATGAAGCAGGGAGGTGTCACATGGGGATCTGTTGAACTCAGATGGAGCTGGAAGGCTGCTCCTAGCCAGGCAAGCAATGTGAGCAGCAGCGTGGAGGCTGCGTGAGGGCCACACAGAGCCACCGTGGGAGCTCAGATAGCACAGTGTGCACGGGGAATTACCCCCACAGCACTTCCTTGTTGCCCTACAGCCTTTAGTCCATTATCGGCAGAAAGATGATTCTTCCCCTGGGTGTGTGAAGGCTCTGGATCAGGGTAAATGAATGCCTAGAGGTCTGAAAAATTTAGCTTGGTTCTGTGAGGGGAACCTGTGTCCTTGAGTTTTTATGGCCCAAGGAGACTAGCAATGAGGATGGGTCTGGTTCAGTGCAGCTGCGGCCTTGGCCTTCAGAATGAGGCTGACTCTGGCCGGAAACTCAAGGCCAATCCTGAGCTGCTCTGGCCTCCTCTGATCTCCAGCACCC
>NW_020262874.1:0-8823 GCF_003255815.1 Theropithecus gelada | reverse complement strand
GAAGGAAGGAAGGAAGGAAGGAAGGAAGGAAGGAAGGAAGGAAGGAAAAGGGAAGGAAAAGGGAAGGAAAAGAAGGAAGAAAGGGAGGAAGAAAGGGAGGAAGGGAAGAAGGGAAGAGAGGGAGAGAGGGAGGAAGGGAGGGAAGGAGAGAGGGAGGGAAGGAGAGAGGGAGGGAAGGAGAGAGGGAGGGAAGGAGAGAGGGAGGGAAGGAGAAAGGGAAGGAGGGAGGGAGAGAGAGATTCCACTTTAATGCTTCTTCCACTACAACCTGTAAAAATGTCATTTAATTAGGTTAAACAAAGGGTATTGTTGATATAAACAAAGGTATGAATGAATGAAGCCCAAAACAGGAGACTTTCACAATGAAATCTCTGCTCCGCCCTTGCTACCCAAGTTCCAGGCCCACATTTCCAATAGTTTACTGGATATCACCACTGTAATTACCCTCCATTCCTCAAATCCAAGTTACATCTTATATCCAAAATGGAGCACCAGACTACTTGGTTTATTTTTGTTGTTGTTTTTGTTGCTTTCCATTTTCCTTTTATTTCCTGTATTGTATGGTGACAGAAAGACCAGAGTTCAAATCCCAACTCAGCCACTTAATTGGCTGTGGTAACATTCCTAAGATAAGGGTAGAATTTACCGTATAGAAATACAAATCTCTTTGACCTGAGCTTCCCCACAATTAATTTGCTACCCAAAAATAGTTCTTCACCAAAAAAAAAAAAAAAAAAAAGGAGGTGTTAACCTAACCAACATCTCTGGAGAAACAGCCAAAGCAACTTTACAGAGGCAGTTCCTAAAAATGTATCTGCAAGTTACAGGATGTGGCTTTTTTCAGATGTGACATGCCACAGGAAAAGCTCTGAGAGCTGTTGTGTTTCTGCAACTTATTATACTTGTTTAATTAGAATTTGTCTGTCAAGAAGCAGCTTAAGCAGCAGTTATCAAAAGGGCATAAATATCTTGGCATCAACCCTTCTGCCCCAGAATTTAAATAGAACCAAAAAAAAAAAAGGCACAGGAAAAGGCAAGGATGCTTTGGCTACCTTGTCATATGAGCTGGTGAGGTGGGAGACCAGCTACAAAGCTCACAAACCAGCCCAGAATTGAGGCATGTTGGCACATGTCTGCCTGGGAAGCTTCACCCCCTCTCTGCCCATCAGGCAATTCGTTTAATGTGTTACTTTATTGGCTCGTATCTTTCCTTAAAATGTAAAATTCCTTAAAATGTAAATTTCCTTTCATTTCCTGGAGTGTATGGTGTCTTCTCTGGGCCAAGAAAATGCACAGGTGACCACAACAGATGATCCTTTGCCTATAGTGACAACTTTTTACCTTTAGTAGCTATGGCAGCCATAGGCCGGGTATGGTTGAGGCTGTATTGTCACGCTGCTGCTTAAACAGGGAAGTGGATCTTCTCTGTTCCACAGCCCCCTTTGCGGGGGCTAACAACACCTTGCTTTTTAACAACTTAGCAAAAGCTACCACTTTACTGGGTTTATAGAGCTGCACCCTAAAGACCAAGTTTAAATATTAGATTAATGCGCAAATAATTGCGGTGTTTGCCATTACTTTCAATGGCAAAACCGCAATAACCGTTGCATCAACCTAATAAAAAGCCTGGAACATTCTAGGGAGGAAGCAGCCAAGATCCCCAACCCTGGCTCCTCCAGATTTAAAGATAAGGCAGTTTATTAGGATGTCTTCAGGGATTCCAACCAAGGCCCACAACAGGGCAGGTCAATGAAACCTGAGATAAAATTTCCTCTGAAAAGGGAGAAGCCAGTCCAGCTCAAGAGCCAGGGTGTCCCTAGGTACACATTGGTCCCAGCCATTAGGTCCAATAGTGGACCTCCCCACACAAAGCCAAACTCATTCATTTGCTCATTGTCAATGGATGCCTTTGTGCTACAAAGAAGGGGGTTGGGTAGTCACGACAGAGACCATGTAGACTGCAAAGCCTAAAATATTTACTATCTGGCCCTTTCCAGGAAAAAATGTGTTGACTCCTGATTTAGGGAATGGCTGGCTAAACTTATGATATGACTGGGAAGTCTGTAACTTTGGAGCTGGATCCTGGAGTACCCTTAGGCACACACTGGTATCTGAACTCACAGCTGGTGACTGGACAAGCTGAGACTCAAACCTGTGTCCTTGGGATTCCAAGTCTGTAAACCAAATGAATATAAACTACCTTTCAGCAGGAAAAAACTCAGTTCAAATGACTGCTACCAGCCTAGGCTTGCATTCCAGGCCTTCCGCCTGGGCAGAGCCACAGGCTGTCATCCTCTCTAAAGAGTTTGCTCTTAGAACCCCCTTGAACCACCTCCTAGCTTCACAGTCAATGAAGCCTCTTTGGGGATGGGAATGGAATTCAAATATGTTACAATAATTTCACAAGATAATCCACAACCAAGACAGTCGGCCACTTATTGATGTATTGCTTTGAAGCTCCAAACTCACCCTTCAGTGCCTGCTCTGCCATAATCAACTGGACTCTCAGCATTTCTCCTTTACAGTAAGCACAATGTTAAGATTTGTCAGTAGAGGGCGATGGCAGGACACTACAGAAGGAAGGGGCTTCTCTTTGATTCGCTTGCTGTTTTGCTTTTTCTAACTTCGGCTGCATGTTCTGTCAGCAGAGCATGTGGATGGGGACATTGTCCAGGGGTGCTCTGCCCCAGCTGTGCACCTAAAGCAGGCTTCTCCAGAAATCTTGCAGCCTTGGCCCAGGCCCAGTAATCACTTTGCTGCAGCCCTCCAGTCAGTCACTGCACATCTGGGCCTTGTTCCTGTAGTGGCATCCCCACAAAGTCCTGCTGCACACCTCCCAACCTCAGCTGACCTGTGCCCCATAAGGTTATTGCTGTTTACCCAGTTATGTAGACTAGCTCTGGCCACTGCAACCAAGCAAACTTCATTATCCAGGACCCTGCAATTGAAGATCTTCTTCAATGAGGTCTGAATACTACTCTTCACATTTGTCTTTCCCTGGGTACCTTGTGGTGTTCTTTTTCCATCTTTGCATACACTATCTTATCATAGCTTAATAATTCTTTATATTAAATTTCCCCAGTATTGAAGTCACTGAATACAGTGATTGAATGCAGACTAATTCAGTGAGGAAAGTCAGCCAGTGACAGGGACGTGCTGTGCTCTCCTGAAATCACTCTAAGAGACCAAAGGTTTACATATTTGAATATCCCTCAGAATGGGCAGATATATGCTATTAAAATCTCTTTGTTGATGAATGAATGAATGAATGAATGAACACATAAACAAACTCAACTATAGCCGAGAAATAAAACGCAATAAGGGATTAAATGGGCAACTTATAAAAAACAGGATGGTCTGACACAGAAACTCAGGAAGTTTCCTTGATACCACAGAACACTCTACGCAATATCTCAAGCCTGTTTCTAAAAACCAATGTTTTCTCTAAGTGTATAGAAGCTATGCCTGTCCCTATTAGAATGTCTATTTCAATCCTCTTCAAATTCTGCTCCTTTATGTCACCATAGCAACCCACATCCCTTAATAAACAATCAGAGATTTTATTAAGAGAATTATACATGGAAAGCTTTTGATTTTTTTCTAATACTCTTATACTTCCATTATGAAAATCTGGCATTTCATAATGTACACCTCCATGAATTAGGCCATCCAAAAGTCCACTGTTTGGGTGCTGCAATATACAGCTTCAATCCAATTGCTACTTCCCCCAACATCCAGCAACTATCCTCGAAAGGCTCAAATACATTAATGCTGCACAGCAAATAAGGAAAATGTGCCCTTGCCACATGCTAATTATAATCCCCAGAGGCCATTATCATAAAAGCCTCCTTCCAGGTTTTAGATAGGGAAGTGTGATGTCAAGTGAGAGCAAACGCCTCTGCCATGCATAGAGCTGGCATCAGCTAACCAGCCAAATTTCCCATATGTGTAAAATTTTCACATTGATAAAAGTATTTTAATTTTCTCTCCTTGAAATAAAGAAAACTGATATTTGTTGGGCTCTTGCTTGATCATAGTCAATGTGCTTGATATTTTACATGATTACTTCTAATCTTCAAATAGTTCTTCAAGACACTATTTGATGTAGGGGGATAGTATTATCCCCATCTTATCGGTGGTAAAACAGAGACTCAGAGAGATTACATTGATTAAAACTCTCCTATTGAATGACAAATCCAGACAGTTCTGAAGGTTTGTTTTCTCTCCCATTTTTAGTGACTTAGCAAAGAGCAAGGTCAACAGGTCTGAGTTATCTCAACAAAAGCGTAGGTGGATACCAACCCAATTGCTGGGTTCCAAGGCTCCTTCTTCCTAAGGATACTAAGAAGCCTCCATTGCTGTGTAGCTGCATAGGTATTCTTCCTGCCCCAAACCTATAAATACAAGGAACCTGATGGAGGTGGAGCTCCTCTTTTCTGGAAATTTGGTCGTGGGGCTGCACACCCCTAGACATGGCCAAAACCACAGGAATATGAGAGTTCGGAGAATTGCTTGTACTCCACTGCCTAAGAATTTTCCCCCAATAAACCCTATTTTATTTCTGCACCAGTGGTGCTAGCAGTGTGTGACATGATACCTTTTCATAATATTTCCTGAGCTCCCAGGATTGGAACACAGATTTTCTGACCTTTAAGCTCATCTGCTTTCCACAATGCTGTGTGTGTGTGTGTGTGTGTGTGTGTGTGTGTGTGTGTATGGGTGTGTGTGTTTGCAATCCCTACCACTTGCATCTCTTTGTTCTAAATAAGCCAAGCGATGGCATCCTTCAAGCCTTCCACTCAATTACAGGTTGGAAACAGGGTAGAAGGTGACAACTGTATCCATTGTTTTTACTGCTGCCCTTGAGGGCTCTCTCTTGCAGGTTTTCTGTCTTCATTCTGCAATCCATTCCCTGACTAGTATTTTTATTAATGCATTCTACCATTAAAATCCATTTTAATTGACAAAATATTTACACAGATACTTCGCAAAAATAAAAGATATATAAATGGTCAATAAGCATAAGTACAAGTGCTCAGCATCGATATTCATCAGAAAAATGAAAATTAAATTGAGATACCAGTAGACACCCCCCAGAAGGGCTAAGATTTTAAAAGACTGAAAACATTAAGTGTTAGAAAGAACTGTTTGATGGTTTCTAATAAAGTCGAACACACACCAGCCTATTCTATGACTTAGCAATCCCATTTCTAGGTATTTACTCAAAAGAAATGAAAACATATATCTACAAAAAGATGTATACAAGAATAGGTAGAGCAGCTTTATTCATAATAGCCAAAGTTTGAAAACAAACCAGGTATCCATTGACAGGAGAATGAATAAACAAATTTTGGTCTAGTCATACAATGGGATAATACTCAGCAATAAAAAGAAACAAATCATTGATACCCACAACACCACATATAAATCTCACAGGTATTTTTCTGAACAAAAGAGTCAGATACAAAAGAGTACGTGCCATTTGACTTCTATATGAAATTCTAGAACTGGGGAAACTGATCCATGGCATCACAGGTCAGAACAGTGGTTACCTTGAAGGGTTATTAATTGGAAAGAGGCACAAGGGAACCTTCTGGGATGGTGAAAATGTTGCATGTTGTCATATGCATGGTGCTGACTTAGAGTATACGTTTGTAAAATTTCATCAAGCTGGACACTTAACACAATTTACTTTAAAGTTATACTTCAATAAAAAATAAAAAACAATAACATATAAGTAAACATGCAAGCATAAATTACGGGAAAGTTTATGAAGAGCAGGTAATAAAATAAAGCCCAGAGCAAGAGATGAGACAGGAGCCCAGGTCTTCTGAAACACTCTTTCTCCCTGTAGGCCACGCTTCCTCTGCAACAGAAAGTAGGGCGTTCTCACCACACAAAGCAAGGCAAATTTTTTCCCTAATGGACTCCAGAGTCCCTGCTCTGCAAGCTATGTGGAATTTGGGGTGTTCGTTTGGACAGTGAATCATAGCTCATGGGGATGAGAGTCCTTCGGCAGCTCAGGATTTAAATAATGATGTGTCAACATCTGCCTCCGATGACTCAGATTTAATCTTAACAGTGACCTTGTAAGCTTGCGGGATTATTAGAGCCAGCCACACAGACACAGAGAATATTAAAGTTGTTTGTCAAAAACCTCTCTGCTTCTGTCAAGAAAAACTTCCAGAAAAGAGGAACACACATGCTCAAAACAGAAGAACCTCCAACTGGAAACGGAAGGAATAAGGTGCCATTTATGCCTACTTTGCCAAGAACGATGAGTTGGAAGGAGTAAACTGGTGTCTTCAGCTTCAAAGGAACTCCAAATTTCTTATGTTGTTTAAGGAATCATCATATTGCAATGCCTTCAGATTAAAATGTTATGCCTCTTGGATACTTTCTTATCTTCTTTACCTTATGCTGAAGTCAAAAATTCTAAGTGATTGCCCCAAATCTTACTGGACTTGGTGACTAGGAATCTGACTTCTTGTCCTGGTTCTGTCATTACTAGTGTAGATCCCTACAGAAGCCACATCAGGTTCTCTGAGTCTCAGTTTTCTCATCTGTGCAATAGAAGTAAGTATTAAGAGTTTGCTATTAAAGAAGTAGTATAGAAATTACAGACAGGCCTGGCACATGCACTAAGTACTCAGCACTCCTGAGCTGCATCTGAAGCCTCCACACTATGCACTATGCGGCCCCATGCGGGCTTTGCCCCATCCCATCTCAAAAGTAGGCCCAGAATGTATCAAACACAAGTGCCAAGGGGAACTAGCCTCACCAGGGATGTGGAACTAACCAGCAGGTGTCCTACAGAGCCTCAGTGGGTTCTTTTGATTGACAACGTATGCCTGACAGCATCCTTAGGACCAAACAATGCTACAAAGCACTTTCAATGGACTGGCTCATTGTGGCCTCCCCGTATCTTTAGGAGGCCTTATAAGGCCCTATAAGAGATTAAAAAGCTGAATGAAGCTCAAAGTGTTATGTGAACACACAGCTAAAAGATGACTGAGTCAAGGTTTGAACACCAGAGCCCCTGGGCTAGAAAAGTCTGTGGCTTTTCTCAATTCAATACAATTATCAAGTCCTTGGGGAAAAGATACACAAACCCAGAAAAGGAAAAAAGTAACTATTTCGTTTTCTATTGCTGGGTAACCAAGTAGCCTCAAAACTTAGTGTGTTCACACAACATTTATTTTATTTTTCCACAATTCAATGGGTTGGGATTTCCAGATTTCAGCTGGGAATCTGGGAAGCCAGGGCTGGAAAATCCACTTCCAAGATGGCTTCTTCACTCATGTCTGGTATACCTTTTTGCTCCTTGGCCTTTCCGTCTCTCCACATGGCATATCATCTGGTGGTCTCAGGATTGTCATACTTCTTTCTTATATGGAAGCTGGCTCCAAGAGGCAGGAAGCAGAAATTACGAGGCTGGCTAAGGGCTACACCCCAGAACTGGCACAGGGTCACTGTGCTATTGGTCAAAGCAGTCTGGAGTCAACTCAGAGTCAAGGAGATGAAGAAAATTCTCTCTTGAGAAAGGCATAGCAAGGTCATATTGAAGATGCACACGTGAGATGGGGGATGCTATTGTGGCCATTTTTGGAAAACCTAATCGGCCACAAATCCCCTAAGGGTTCTATATTTGCAAAAGTGAGAACCAAGGACCACATTACTGCTATAACCCAATAACAGTAATAAATTCAGTGCTTTACTGATTATAAAATACTTTTTATGAGGCATGTGTCATTAAATGCTCATAAAACCCGGTGAGATCAGCATTATTTATAGAGGAAGAGAGGGAGAATGGGTTTGTCTATAAACCTGTAGACACAAAGTAGTCAGTGTCTTTGGGACTTCTATGCTTGCTCTGTCTGGTATGATACGATTGTGAGGGGTACATATGAGAATGAGGTCTTAGAGGTCTTGTATTTCTTACTTGTGTTTGGGAAGAGTGTTGGGTGTTCGCCTCTTGTGTTTAAATCATTTTGCTACAGAAACATTATTGTAAAATCAATCATGTATGTGGCTTTTTCTACCTTACCTCTGCCATAAAATGTCAGAACCCTGTCCCAGCAGGTATAGGGTTTAGGTTTCCATGTTAGGACTGGAGTCACTGGGAATATAACAAAACCACTGAAATCAATGAAAATAAGAGTCCCAACTGAGGCTGGAATTCACTATTTCCACAGCTGGTTTTGGTTTTCCAACAACACAGTTTTGAAGGGCCTCACTAATCCCTTGAGTCTTCTTTGTGATAAGGAAGAATGACCAGAAAAGGAGTAAGACTAACTTGAGATCTTATGTTCCCTCCCAGGAAGTCACCCCATCTTGAGTGTATTTCCATAGCTCCGGGTTGAACATATTCATGAAACTTGAGCCAACGAAGGAAAGATAATCATGTGGATTATGGTTATCTTGAACTATGCAAACTTCAAACTGTGTCATTATATTTTTATTTTATGAATCTCCTTGCTTAACATCTCATCCCACCTAGATTATATATATCCTGAACAAAAGCAAAGGGAACTTGTTGTTCTCTCTTGTTCATCCCTGCATTCCTGATACCTAGCACAGAGATAAGCAAATATTAGGTATTCTATGAATGTTTGTTGAACAAATAAATGAATGCAATGACTCAGCTCCTACCATATCTATGCTAGACAGATATGAACTATATTTGTCTTATCACCGTATCCCAGTTGGTGCGTAGTAGACACTCAATAAATGTTTAATGAATGAATAAGGAAAGGAGGAAGGGAGAAAGAGAAAGAAGGAGGGAAGAAGGAAGGAAGGAAGGAAGGAAGGAAGGAAGGAAGG
>NW_020262873.1:0-2752 GCF_003255815.1 Theropithecus gelada | reverse complement strand
TATTTTTAGTAGAGATGGGGTTTCAACATGTTGGCCAGGCTGGTCTCAAACTCCTGAACTCAGGTGATCCACCAGCCTCGGCCTCCTAAAGTGCTGGGATTACAGGCGTGAGCTAACACGCCTGGCCTATAGAGAGCTTTCTACTTGCCACTGTACTAAGTAAGCACTTTAAAGTGCATTATTTCATTTTTATCCGCAGATCAACTCCATAAAATAGATACCATTATTACCTCCTTTCAAAGATGTTTATAGAGAGGCTAAATGACTTGTCCAAGGTCACAGCCAGTACCACTAAGAGTTACAACTAAAACACAGGTCCCATATAAAACAAAAAACAACAACAAACCCACAAGTCCAGCTGGACTTGGTGGCTCATGCCTGTAATTCCAGCACTTTGGGAGGCCAAGGTGGGTGGATCACTTGAGGTCCAGAGTTCGGGACCAGCCTGGGCAACACGGCAAAACTCTGTACTAAAAAAACAAAAATTAGCTGGGTGTGGTGACGTGCGCACCCAGCTACTCCAGAAGCTGAGGCACTAGAACTGCTTGAACCCAAAGGGCAGAGGTTGCAGTGAGCCAAGACTGTACCACTGCACTCCACCCTAGGCGACAGAGACTCTGTCTCCAAACAAACCCACACAAATCCTAAGCTATGGTCTTTACTACCATATCAGACTTCCTCCCATATTGTTAAAAACCACCTGACTTGACCTCTCAGTGAAAGGGAATTTGAGAAATAACAAATGCCTATTGTGCAGGTGGGAGAAATGACAGATAAAGGAGACAAATCAGTGAAGTGACAATGTTACAAAGTATGAGACCTGAACAAAAATTTAAAGTGCTTACTTAATAGCCACATATTACTCGTGGCTACCATACAGGACAGTACACATATAGAATATTTCCATCACCACAAAAGGTTCTGTTGGACAGCCTTGGTCTAGAGATACATCTAGGGACTACCACACAATAACTGAAGTTCAAATAACCCATTGGGTTATCAACACAAAGCTAAGATACGTTCAGTATCCTCTATGTTGCCCAGCTTGCTGTCAAACTGCTGGGCTCAAATGATCCTCCTACCTCAGCCTCCCAAACAGATGGGATTACAGGTGTGAGCCACCACACCCAGCCTATATTTTTAAAATTTTCTGAATGTTTGAACTATTGTATAATTAATTTAATGAAAGAACTTTTTATATTTGAAAGATTTATTTACCGAAGACTGCCACTAAATACAATGATTCAACAACCACTAGTGAATGTTACTTTCCACATATTCAAGATAAAATTTTGCTTCAATAGAAAAACAGGACAAAGAAAAATTTTGCCTTCAAAAAAGTTTAAGAACTCATTTAATGTCTTCTAACCTTTGAAAGATAAAAATGTCTTTCATATACCTCTTTAGTCTTTTCCCCAAATAAGTATGACTCTAGGACAGTTTGGTAAACATTCCTAAAATGTGGCTCAAAAACTATGACATAAAGATCCCTTGTTTTTCTTTTTTAAAGTATACATTTATATAGACATATAATTATACATATATATATATTTTATATATATATATATTTTTTGAGACAGAGTCTTGCTGTCACCCAGGCTAGAGTGCAGTGGTGCTATCACTGCTCACTGCAGTCTCGACCTCCTGGGCTCAAGAGATCCTCCCACCTCAGCCTCCTGAGTAGCTGGGACAAAAGACGTGCACCACCATGCCTACCTGATTTTTACATTTTCTGTAGAGATGGGGTCTCCCTATATTGCCCAGGCTGGTCTTGAACTCCTGGGCTCACACAATCCTCCCACCTCGGGCCTCCCAAAGTGCTGGGATTACAAGGGTGAATCACCATGCCTGGCCCCTTGTTTTACACAATGAATAAAAAAAGAACTCAAGCCCACTCTTCAGTAAGACTCCAAATGGAGGGAGGAAGAAAGGGAGATGTCATCAAATGCCAGATAATGAACGAATAAATGACAGAAATAGAAAAGTCACCATTTGCAATCACCGGTGTAATTCATTCAGGCAAGAACCATCAATAGATCCTAAAACCATTGGGTGAAAGGTTGTTGGGCAACAGGATATTCTCAAAGAATCACCTCACAGATAACTACTACCTTCAAAGGTGAAAGGTACCTTACAGGGATAATTATAGCACGTCACTTTTACCAAGTGTTCAAACTTATCAATAATGGAACAAATTGATGGTGTACCTCCTCATGAGATGTGCTGAGAAGGAGATGTGGACTTATACAGCATTCCTACCACAAGTATCTAAACTCAATCTATGCATGTAAAAAACAATCAGATAAATCCAAATGGTGGATTTATGTAAAAATCAATCAGATAAAATCAATCAATCAATCATGTAAAAATCAATCAATCATGTAAAAAACAATCAGATAAATTCAAATGGTGGATTTATTCTGTAAGACAACAGACTGGACACAGTGGTTCATGCCTGCAATCCTAGTACTTTGGGAGGCCGAGACGGGCGGATTGCCTGTGCTCAGGAGTTTGAGCCCAGCCTGAGCAACAAGGTGAAACTCTGTCTCTACTGAAAACACAAGGAAAAAAAAAAAAAAAAAATTAGCAAGGCATGGTGGTGCAAGCCTGTAGTCCCAGCTACTCAGGAGGTTGAGGCACAAGAATCACTTGGACCTGGGAGGCGGAGGTTGCAGTGAGCCAAGATCATGCCACTGCACTCCAGCCTGGACAAAGTGAGACCCCATCTTAAAAAAAAAAAAAAAAAAAAAAA
>NW_020262872.1:0-2753 GCF_003255815.1 Theropithecus gelada | reverse complement strand
ATTGCTCTCGAATCTAGCACAGCTATCGGGAAATCTAAAAGGCATTCCGATGGTGCTCCTGTGTATGGGAGTTCGTTTTTCCTGTGGAAGGAATGCAATCCCTTCACTTCTATTGTTCTGTAATTGGAAGATGATGTGCATTGATATGCAGGTACTTGGTTATGCCCTTTCAGTCTAACAAGTCATGTCCTTCGCTTCTGGAAGCACATTTGAAAATGTATTCACAATGTCGTCTTCTGATTTCCCTTTCTGGAACTCCTAGGATCCAGAACAGATTTCTCCTGAGATCATCTTTTCCTATTCTTAGGTTTCTTATTTTTCTTCTTGGGGATGTGTTCAGGAAGCTGTTTTTAAAGCTTCTATTGACTTTACTTCTATTGAGGTTTTCACATCTGTATGTTTTCAAATCCTAAATGTTAATTTTTTATTCTGTACCTAACGTTTTTCTCTTAAAGAATAGCATCCTGTTTAATCTTAGGGATGCAGCGTCTGAGATATCAGTGACTGACATTTCTTCCTTCTTCGACATTAGGTGAACTCACGTCACAGAGTTTTGTTGTACTGGTTATTTCATCACCCAGGTAGGTATTAAAGCCAGTACCCAATAGTTACCTTTGCGGCTCCTCTCACCCCTCCACCCTCAAGTAGAACCCCGTGTCTGTCATTCCTTTCTTTCTGTCCACAAGTTCTCATCATGTAGCTCTCATTTATACGTGAGAACATGTACAATTTGGATTTCTATTCCTGCATTAATTTGCTAAGGATAATACTCGTTGATTGTATTTCAATTCAGTGTAGGGTGCTCTAGCAGAGCCTTCGTTGGAAGACTGCTTGGTGGTGGTCCGAGTCTCAAGAGGCTACCCTTCTCCACTCCTGTCTGAAGGACCAAGGCTGGACTGCCCAGGTTGGAGCTAGGAAAGGAAAAGAGCTGGATGTCTCAGCAGTCAGTGTGTACATTAGACCGCCAGAGCTTATTCACGCTGCACAACTGGAATATTGTCCCTTTGGCTAACAGCTCCCTGTTTCCCTATGCTCCCTACCCGCCACGACTCCTGACAACTGCCATTCTAACTCTGATTATGACTTTGGCTTTTTTTACTTTTTTTTTTTTTTAGATGGAGTCTCGCTCTGTCACCTAGGCTGGTGTGCAGTGGCGCCATCTCGGCTCACTGCACGCTCTGCCTCCTGGGTTCATAGCATTCTCCTGCCTCAGCCTCCTGGGGTAGCTGGGACTACAGGCACCCACCACCACGCCTGGCTAATTTTCTTTGTAGTTTTAGTAGAGACGGGGTTTCGCCGTGTTAGCCAGGATGGTTTCCATCTTCTGACCTCGTTATCCACCCACCTCGGCCTCCCAAAGTGCTGGGATTACAGGTGTGAGCCACAGCGCCTGGCCAATTTTGCATTTTTATTGTATATATTGAAGTGTACAACATGTTTTGATATACATTTACATATACAGTGAAAGGATTTCTACTACCAAGTAAATTAATATGTCCTTTTTAAAAACATAGTAGCCTTTTTATCAAAATGGTAGGATTAAGAATCTACAATTAGCAAATGTCTAGTATGTGCTTCAGTATTAACCGAAGTCACCATGCTATACGTCAGGAACTTAGACTTATTCATCCAACGTTACCGCAACTTAGTACCTTTATGTTGAATTTGAATCCTGTAACTGTACTGAATTCATTCATTAATTCTACCAGCTTTTTTGGTGGAGTCTTTAGGATTTTCTCTATCAAATTGTGTCATTTGCAGAGAGACAATTTTCTTCTTCCTTGCTGCTTTGCAGAGCTTTCTTTTTTTTTTTTTTTTTTGAGACGGAGTCTTGCTCTGTCGCCCGGGCTGGAGTGCAGTGGCCCGATCTCAGCTCACTGCAAGCTCCGCCTCCCGGGTTTACGCCATTCTCCTGCCTCAGCCTCCCAAGTAACTGGGACTACAGGCGCCCGCCATCTCGCCCGGCTAGTTTTTTGTATTTTTTAGTAGAGACAGGGTTTCACCGTGTTCGCCAGGATGGTCTCGATCTTCTAAGCTCGTGATCCACCCGTCTCGGCCTCCCAAAGTGCTGGGATTACAGGCTTGAGCCACCGCGCCCGGCCACAGAGCTTTCTTTTTCTTGCCCAATTACTCTGGCTAGGACTTCCAGTACTGAAGGCTTTCCCTTGAAGACCACAAATAAGGATGCCCAATCTTCCCATCACTTCTATTTCAACTTTTTATCTAATTATCGAGGAAACCGATGAAGTGTTAAACCTAGTTCAAAGGAGAGTCCAAAGAACAGACATTTAAAGATCAGGAATGTTAAAATCAATGTGTACATGAAAACAACCTTCCCCAAGAAGTTTGCATTGCTATCAGTTATCTATAACACAGATGTGTGCCATGGACAGTGCATCCCTGTCCCTGCAAAAACCCACCATCCCTCATGAGCCTTTGAAAGGCTTAGCCAGGCCTGGCACCATTGAATGTGCACAGGACAAAGGCTGATGAAGTCAAAATTGCTAGGGGTTGTCCTGGTGGTAACATTGAAGATCCCACATTCTCGTCCCCTAAGTCCCAGGAAGACCAGGACAGCTGGCCACCCTAGCACACAGTCACTGTGCTGTTGCCATGGAGGATGCTCCATGCTTGGGAGATGCCCACAGTCCTCCCAGGAGCTCTGGTCTAGGCCTCACAAAAGGATGCAGGTGGGACTGACCCTAAAGAGACCAAAGCCCAGAGGGAAAGGGACACCAGGCAGTCCTCCTGTC
>NW_020262871.1:0-2753 GCF_003255815.1 Theropithecus gelada | reverse complement strand
TGTGATTTTTGCACATTAATTTTGTATCCTGAGACTTTGCTGAAGTTTCTTATCAGCTTAAGGAGATTTTGGGCTGAGATGATGGGGTTTTCAAAATATACAATCATATCATCTGCAAACAGGGACAATTTGACTTCTTCTTTTCCTAACTGAATACCCTTGATTTCTTTCTCTTGCCTGATTGCCCTAGCCAGAACTTCCAACACTATGTTGAATAGGAGTGGTGAGAGAGGGCATCCCTGTCTTGTGCCAGTTTTCAAAGGGAATGCTTCCAGTTTTTGCCCATTCAGTATGATATTGTCTGTGTGTTTGTCATAAATAGCTCTCATTATTTTGAGATACATTCCATCAATGCTGAATTTATTGAGAGTTTTTAGCATGAAGGGCTGTTGAATTTTGTCAAAGGCCTTTTCTGCATCTATTGAGATAATCATGTGGTTTTTGTCTTTGGTTCTGTTTATATGCTGGATTACGTTTATTGATTTGCGTATGTTGAACCAGCCTTGCATCCCAGGGATGAAGCCCACGTGATCATGGTGGATAAGCTTTTTGATGTGCTGCTGGATTAGGTTTACCCGTATTTTATTGAGGATTTTTGCATCAATGTTCATCAGGGATATTGGTCTAAAATTCTCTTTTTTTTGTTGTGTCTCTGCCAGGCTTTGGTATCAGGATGATGTTGGCCTCATAAAATGAGTTAGGGAGGATTCCCTCTTTTTCTATTGATTGGAGTAGTTTCAGAAGGAATGGTACCAGCTCCTCCTTGTACCTCTTGTAGAATTCAGCTGTGAATCCATCTGGTCCTGGACTTTTTTTGGTTGGTAGGCTATTAATTATTGCCTGAATTTCAGGGCCTGCTATTGGTCTATTCAGGGATTCAACTTCTTCCTGGTTTAGTCTTGCGAGAGTGTAAGTGTCCAGGAAATTATCCATTTCTTCTAGATTTTCTAGTTTATTGGCATAGAGGAGTTTATAGTATTCTCTGATGGTAGTTTGTATTTCTGTGGGGTCGGTGGTGATATCCCCTTTATCATTTTTTATTGCGTCAATTTGATTCTTCTCTCTTTTCTTCTTTATTAGTCTTGCTAGCGGTCTATCAATTTTGTTGATCTTTTCAAAAAACCAGCTCCTGGATTCATTGATTTTTTGGAGGGTTTTTGTGTCTCTATCTCCTTCAGTTCTGCTCTGATCTTAGTTATTTCTTGCCTTCTGCTAGCTTTTGAATGTATTTGCTCTTGCTTCTCTAGTTCTTTTAATTGTGATGTTAGAGTGTCAATTTTAGATCTTTCCAGCTTTCTCTTATGGGCATTTAGTGCTATAAATTTCCCTCTACACACTGCTTTAAATGTGTCCCAGAGATTCTGGTATGTTGTATCTTTGTTCTCATTGGTTTCAAAAAACATCTTCATTTCTGCCTTCATTTTTGTGATGTACCCAGTAGTCATTCAGGAGCAGTTTGTTCAGTTTCCATGTAGTTGAGCGGTTTTGATTGAATTTCTTAGTCCTGAGTCCTAGTTTGATTGCACTGTGGTCTGAGAGAGAGTTTGTTATAATTTCTGTTCTTTTACATTTGCTGAGGAGTACTTTACTTCCAATTATGTTGTCAATTTTGGAAGAAGTGTGATGTGGTGCTGAGAAGAATGTATATTCTGTTGATTTGGGGTGGAGAGTTCTGTAGATGTCTATTACGTCCGCTTGGTGCAGAGTTGAGTTCAATCCCTGGATATCCTTGTTAACTTTCTGTCTCGTTGATCTGTCTAATGTTGACAGTGGAGTGTTGAAGTCTCCCATCATTATTGTATGGGAATCTAAGTCTCTTTGTAAGTCTCTAAGGACTTGCTTTATGAATCTGGGTGCTCCTGTGTTGGGTGCATATATATTTAGGATAGTTAGCTCTTCCTGTTGAATTGATCCCTTTACCATTATGTAATGGCCTTCTTTGTCCCTTTTGATCTTTGATGGTTTAAAGTCTGTTTTATCAGAGACTAGTATTGCAACCCCTGCTTTTTTTTTGTTCTCCATTTGCTTGGTAGATCTTCCTCCATCCCTTTATTTTGAGCCTATGTGTGTCTCTGCATGTGAGATGGGTCTCCTGAATACAGCAAACTGATGGGTCTTGACTCTATATCCAATTTGCCAGTCTGTGTCTTTTAATTGGAGCATTTAGTCCATTTACATTGAAGGTTAATATTGTTATGTGTGAACTTGATCCTGTCATTGTGATATTAGCTGGTTATTTTGCTCGTTAGTTGATGCAGTTTCTTTGTAGCATTGATGGTCTTTACATTTTGGCATGGTTTTGCAATGGCTGGTACCGGTTGTTCCTTTCCATGTTTAGTGCTTCCTTCAGGGTCTCTTGTAGGGCAGGCCTGGTGGTGACAAAATCTCTAAGCATTTGCTTATCTGTAAAGGATTTTATTTCTCCTTCACTGATGACACTTAGTTTGGCTGGATATGAAATTCTGAGTTGAAAATTCTTTTCTTTAAGAATGTTGAATATTGGCCCCCACTCTCTTCTGGCTTGTAGAGTTTCTGCCGAGAGATCTGCTGTTAGTCTGATGGGCTTCCCTTTGTGGGTAACCTGACTTTTCTCTCTGGCTGCCCTTAACAGTTTTTCCTTCATTTCAACTTTGGTGAATCTGACAATTATGTCTTGGAGTTGCTCTTCTCGAGGAGTATCTTTGTGGCGTTCTCTGTATTTCCTGAATTTGAATGTTGGCCTGCCCTACTAGGTTGGGGAAGTTCTCCTGGAT
>NW_020262870.1:0-2753 GCF_003255815.1 Theropithecus gelada | reverse complement strand
GGCCCGGAACAGAGCGTAGGGGAGAAGGACTACCCAATTAGCGCCAGTCTCCATAGTCAATTTAGTTAAGGTCTCTTTTAAGGTCCGATTTATCCTCTCTACCTGTCCTGAACTCTGGGGCCAGTAAGAGCAATGTAGTTTCCAATTTGCCCCAAGGATGGAAGCCAAATCCTGACTTACCTTAGTGATGAAGGCGGGCCCATTATCTGACCCTATCTGGATGGGGAAGCCATACCTGGGAAGGATATCTTCCAGAATTTTCTTTGCTATGACTTGAGCAGTTTCTCTTTTGGTTGGGAATGCTTCAGTCCACCGTGAAAAAGTATCTACAAAGACAAGTAAGTACCGATACCCGTACTTTCCTGGCTTTATTTCAGTAAAATCTACTTCCCAGTAGATACCGGGCCTGGTTCTCCTGAGCCTTGTTCCCGCTGCAGTCTGGGATTGGGGGTAGGCGTTGTTAAGCTGGCAGATTTTGCAACTTGCCACGATGCTGCTGGCCTTCTTGGCTGTATGTCTGAATTTGAGCTTAGAGCATCTGATCAGGTCTATTATCCGCCGAGCACCCAGGTGGGTGGTTCGGTGGATGTGTTCTAACACTTGTTGTCCTAATTTTTCTGGTAGGATGGTTTGATCATTAGTATCAGTGCACCACCTATTCTGGATCTGTTTCAGGGGAAGCTTGTCAATCCACTGGAGATCTTGTTCTGAATAATCAGGGAAATATGGCAAGTCCCGGGGGCCCGGGTCAGGGAGCTGGAGTGCAAGGAGTTGGCTGGGAGCCTTTGCCACATTTCTTGCAGTTTGGTCTGCCAGAAAGTTGCCTTGAGCAGTTGGAGTGGTTGGTTTCTGATGCCCTGGGCAATGCACACTGGCTAACTTTTCTGGCTTCCATAGCGCTGTTAACAGGGCTAGGATCTCTTGCTTGTTTTTTATCTCTTTTCTTTCAGCCGTTAGTAACCCTCGCTCCCTGTAAATGGCCCCATGTATGTGCGCCGCAGCAAAAGCATATCGGCTGTCTGTATATACTGTCAGCTTTTTCCCTGCCCCTAAGGTAAGAGCTTGGGTGAGCACTATCAGTTCGGCCTTCTGGGCCGATGTCCCCGGGGACAGGGGTTCCGCCCAGATTACCTCAGTCTCTGAAGTCACTGCCGCTCCAGCGTACCTCTGGCCTTGATGCATGAAGCTGCTCCTATCAGTGAACCAGACGAGGTCAGCATCAGGGAGTGGGCGGTCCTGCAGGTCCTCTCGAACTCCGTGCACCTGAGCTAGTATCTCGGTGCAATCATGGAGTGGCGCGTCCAGGTCCGGGTTGGGCAGCAGTGAGGCAGGGTTTAAGGTCGTTGGGGGCAGGAAGATTATCCTGATAGGATTTCCTTGGTAGTGGGTGAGCCGGGCGTTACTTATCCATCAATTAGGTGGCTGTTTGAGTACACCTTCGATGACATGTGGGGTAACGACCCGCAATTCTTGACCTATGACAAGTTTATCAGTATCTTGTACCATCAGAGCCGTGGCCGCAATCATTCGGAGACAAGGGGGGCCACCCGGCAGCCACTGGGTCTAACTTCTTTGACAGGTAGGCAACCGGCCTCCGCCAGGGGCCTAAGTTCTGAGTTATTACCGCCTTGGCAACACCCTTACTCTCGTCCACGTATAAGTGGAAGGGCTTGGTGACATCAGGTAGTCCCAGTGCAGGCGCAGAGAGTAGGGCGGTTTTGATCTGTTGGAAAGCCGACTCAGCTTCGTCTGTCCAATTAAATGGCTGCTGCCCCCGTGTTGCCTGATACAAGGGTTTAGCCAGTTCTGCGAACCCAGGTATCTATAGTCTACAAAATCCTGCCGACCTCAGGAATTCCCTCACTTGTCGGGTGGATTGTGGCCTGGGGATCTGCAGAACAGTCTGCTTCCGGGCATCTGTTAACCAGCACTGCACTCCTTTTAATGTCCGGGGCTGCCTGATTTAGGAAAGACATTACAACAGCTGCCTGACTTCCTGGAGCCTTTGGGTCTATGGGGGTGTACTGTCTAAAAGCTTCCATTAATCTTTCTAAGTGGGTAGCTGGGCTCTATGTCTTTCCCTGCAGAACAGAGTATACTTTAGCCAAATTAGTGGGCTTGCGAGCAGCTGCCCGGAGACCCGCCATTAGAGTCTGGCGATAAAGGCGTAGCCGTCCCCTACCTTCTGCCGTGTTGTAGTCCCACGTCGGCCTGGTCAGAGGAAAAGTCGCATTTATGAGGTCGGGGTTGGCAGTCGGTTGACCGTCGTCCCCCGGGACCAGCTTTCTAGCTTTTACCTGTATTCTCTTTTGCTCCTCCGTTGTGAACAAGATTCGAAGGAGCTGCTGACAATCATCCCAAGTGGGCTGGTGGGTGAACATGACACTATCCAGTAAAGCCATTAAATCTTTGGGGTTGTCTGAAAACCAAGCACTCTGGGTCTTCCAGTTATACAGATCACTGGTAGAGAATGGCCAGTACTGGAGCCTGGGGATTCCCGTGTCATCTGGGGGTCCTATTTCCCGAAGGGGTAAAGCCACCGTGGAGTCAGGCGGCTGGGGGGGGGCTAGCCCGCAAAGTGCGCCCTTGCGTCCGCCCCGCGGCCTTTCAAAGTTACTTTCCTTTTCAGCGGGCCCGTGTGTGCCGGCCGCCTCCCGTCCGCCTGCTCCCTCCTGCAGCTCAGCCCGGGGGGCTGGGGCCTGGGGTCCGGAGGGGTACGGAGGGGGTTCTGTGAACAGTGGGTCCCCGCTATC
>NW_020262869.1:0-2754 GCF_003255815.1 Theropithecus gelada | reverse complement strand
TATTAGCCCTTTGTCAGATGAGTAGATTGCAAAAATTTTCTCCCAATCTGTAGGTTGCCTGTTCACTCTGATGGTAGTTTCTTTTGCTGTGCAGAAGCTCTTTAGTTTAATGAGATCCCATTTGTCAATTTTGGCTTTTGCTGCCGTTGCTTTTGGTGTTTTAGACATGAAGTCTTTGCCCATGCCTATGTCCTGAATGGTACTACCTAGATTTTCCTCTAGGATTTTTATGGTATTAGGTCTAACATTTAAGTCTCTAATCCATCTTGAATTAATTTTCGTATAAGGAGTAAGGAAAGGATCCAGTTTCAGCTTTCTACTTATGGCTAGCCAATTTTCCCAGCACCATTTATTAAATAGGGAATCCTTTCCCCATTTCTTGTTTTTCTCAGGTTTGTCAAAGATCAGATGGCTGTAGATGTGTGGTATTATTTCTGAGGACTCTGTTCTGTTCCATTGGTCTATATCTCTGTTTTGGTACCAGTACCATGCTGTTTTGGTTACTGTAGCCTTGTAGTATAGTTTGAAGTCAGGTAGCGTGATGCCTCCAGCTTTGTTCTTTTGACTTAGGATTGTCTTGGAGATGCGGGCTCTTTTTTGGTTCCATATGAACTTTAAAGCAGTTTTTTCCAATTCTGTGAAGAAACTCATTGGTAGCTTGATGGGGATGGCATTGAATCTATAAATTACCTTGGGCAGTATGGCCATTTTCACGATATTGATTCTTCCTATCCATGAGCATGGTATGTTCTTCCATTTGTTTGTGTCCTCTTTTATTTCACTGAGCAGTGGTTTGTAGTTCTCCTTGAAGAGGTCCTTTACATCCCTTGTAAGTTGGATTCCTAGGTATTTTATTCTCTTTGAAGCAATTGTGAATGGAAGTTCATTCATGATTTGGCTCTCTGTTTGTCTGTTACTAGTGTATAAGAATGCTTGTGATTTTTGCACATTAATTTTGTATCCTGAGACTTTGCTGAAGTTGCTTATCAGCTTAAGGAGATTTTGGGCTGAGACAATGGGGTTTTCTAAATATACAATCATGTCATCTGCAAAGAGGGACAATTTGACTTCTTCTTTTCCTAACTGAATACCCTTGATTTCTTTCTCTTGCCTGATTGCCCTAGCCAGAACTTCCAACACTATGTTGAATAGGAGTGGTGAGAGAGGGCATCCCTGTCTTGTGCCAGTTTTCAAAGGGAATTTTTCCAGTTTTTGCCCATTCAGTATGATATTGGCTGTGGGTTTGTCATAAATAGCTCTTATTATTTTGAGGTACGTTCCATCAATACCGAATTTATTGAGCGTTTTTAGCATGAAGGGCTGTTGAATTTTGTCAAAAGCCTTTTCTGCATCTATTGAAATAATCATGTGGTTCTTGTCTTTGGTTCTGTTTATATGCTGGATTATGTTTATTGATTTGCGAATGTTGAACCAGCCTTGCATCCCAGGGATGAAGCCCACTTGATCATGGTGGATAAGCTTTTTGATGTGTTGCTGAATCCGGTTTGCCAGTATTTTATTGAGGATTTTTGCATCGATGTTCATCAGGGATATTGGTCTAAAATTCTCTTTTTTTGTTGTATCTCTGCCAGGCTTTGGTATCAGGATGATGTTGGCCTCATAAAATGAGTTAGGGAGGATTCCCTCTTTTTCTATTGATTGGAATAGTTTCAGAAGGAATGGTACCAACTCCTCCTTGTACCTCTGGTAGAATTCAGCTGTGAATCCATCTGGTCCTGGACTTTTTTTGGTTGGTAGGCTATTAATTGTTGCCTCAATTTCAGAGCCTGCTATTGGTCTATTCAGGGATTCAACTTCTTCCTGGTTTAGTCTTGGAAGAGTGTAAGTGTCCAGGAAATTATCCATTTCTTCTAGATTTTCCAGTTTATTTGCGTAGAGGTGTTTATAGTATTCTCTGATGGTAGTTTGTATTTCTGTGGGGTCGGTGGTGATATCCCCTTTATCATTTTTAATTGCGTCGATTTGATTCTTCTCTCTTTTCTTCTTTATTAGTCTTGCTAGTGGTCTGTCAATTTTGTTGATCTTTTCAAAAAACCAACTCCTGGATTCATTGATTTTTTGGAGGGTTTTTTGTGTCTCTATCTCCTTCAGTTCTGCTCTGATCTTAGTTATTTCTTGCCTTCTGCTAGCTTTTGAATGTGTTTGCTCTTGCTTCTCTAGTTCTTTTAATTGTGATGTTAGAGTGTCAATTTTAGATCTTTCCTGCTTTCTCTTGTGGGCATTTAGTGCTATAAATTTCCCTCTACACACTGCTTTAAATGTGTCCCAGAGATTCTGGTATGTTGTATCTTTGTTCTCATTGGTTTCAAAGAACATCTTTATTTCTGCCTTCATTTCGTTATGTACCCAGTAGTCATTCAGGAGCAGGTTGTTCAGTTTCCATGTAGTTGAGCGGTTTTGATTGAGTTTCTTAGTCCTGAGTTCTAGTTTGATTGCACTGTGGTCTGAGAGACAGTTTGTTATAATTTCTGTTCTTGTACATTTGCTGAGGAGTGCTTTACTTCCAATTACGTGGTCAATTTTGGAATAAGTACGATGTGGTGCTGAGAAGAATGTATATTCTGTTGATTTGGGGTGGAGAGTTCTATAGATGTCTATTAGGTCTGCTTGCTGCAGAGATGAGTTCAATTCCTGGATATCCTTGTTAACTTTCTGTCTCGTTGATCTGTCTAATGTTGACAATGGAGTGTTGAAGTCTCCCATTATTATTGTATGGGAGTCTAAGTCTCTTTG
>NW_020262868.1:0-2755 GCF_003255815.1 Theropithecus gelada | reverse complement strand
AGGATATTTCCTTTGGCCCTATAGTCTTCAAAGGGATCCGAAATATCTGTTCTCAGATTCCACAGAAATAAGGCCTGCAAAGAGATCCACGAACGTCAGATGTAACTCTGTGAGTGGAAGTCACACATCAAAAAGCAGTTTCTCAGAAAGCTTGTTTCCAGTTTTTCTCTGGGGATGTTTCTTTTTTCACCTTAGCCGTCGATGGCCTTCCAAATATAATTTTGGGAATTCCACAAGAACAGGCTTAGCGAGCGACTTCTTGAGGGGAAAGCTGTAACTCTGTGAGATGAATTCACAGAACACTAAGCAGGTTTTCTAAAAGCTTCTTTCCAGATTACATTGGAGGATATTTCCTTTTTCACCATAGCCCTCTATGGCCTTCCAAATATCACTTTGCAAATTCCACAAGTACAGGCTTAGCGAGCGGCTTTTGAGGGGAAAGCTGTAACTCTGTGAGATGAATTCACAGTACACTAAGCAGTTTCTCTGAAACCTTCTTTCCAGATATCATCGGAGGATATTTCCTTTTTCACCGTAGCCCTCTATGGGCTTCCAAATATCACTTTGCGAATTCCACAAGAACTGTCTTAGCAAAAGGTTTCTTGAGGGGAAAGCTGTAACTCTGTGAGATGATTTCACAGAACACAAAGAAGTTTCTCAGAAAGCTTCTTTCTCTTTGTTACCGGAGGATATTTCCTTTGGTCCTATAGTCTTCAAAGGGATCTGAAATATCTGTTCTCAGACTCCACTGAAATAAGGCAAGCAAAGAGATCCACGAAATACAGATGTAACTCTGTGAGTGGAAGTCACACATCACAAAGCCGTTTCACAGAAAGCTTCTTTCCAATTTTTCTCTGAGGATATTTCGTTTTTCACCATGGCCCTCTATGGCCTTCCAAATATCACTTTGGGAATTCCACAAGAACAGGCTTAGCGAGCGGCTTCTTGAGGGGAAAGCTGTATCTCCCTAAGATGAATTAACAGAACACTAAGCAGATTCTCCGAAAGCTTCTTTCCAGATTTCATCGGAGGATATTTACTTTTTCATCATACCCCTCTATGGGCGTCCAAATATCACTTTGCAAATTCCACAATAACGGTATTAGCGACAGACTTCTTGAGAGGAAAGCTCTAACTCTATGAGATGATTTCACAGAACACAAAGAAGTTTCTCAGAAAGCTTCTTTCTGTTTGTTATCTTAGGATATTTCCCTTGGCCCTATAATCTTCAAAGGGATCCGAAATATCTGTTATCAGATTCCACAGAAATAAGGGTAGCAAAGAGATCCAGGAAATACAGATGTAACTCTGTGAGTGGAAGTCACACATCACAAAGCCGTTTCTCAGAAATATTCTTTCCAGTTTTTCTCTGAGGATATTTCCTTTTTCAACACAGCCCTCTATGGCCTTCCAAATAGCACTTTGCGAATTCCACAAGAACAGGCTTAGTGAGCGGCTTCTTTAAGGGAAAGCTGTAATTCTGTGAGATGAATTCACAGAACCCTAAGCACTTTCTCAGAAAGCTTCTTTCCAGATTTCATCGGAGGATATTTCCTTTTTCAACATAGCCCTCTATGGGCTTCCAAATATCACTTTGCAAATTCCACAAGAACTGTCTTAGCGAAAGGCTTCTTGAGGGGAAAGCTGTAACTATGTGAGACGATTTCACAGAACACAAAGAAGTTTCTCAGAAATCTTCTTTCTCTGTGTTATGGGAGGATATTTCCTTTGGCCCTATAGTCTTCAAAGTTATCCGAAATGTCTGCTCTCAGATTCCACAGGATTAAGGCTAGCAAAGGGATCCACGAAATACAGATGCAACTCTGTGAGTGGAAGTCACACATCACAAACCAGTTTCTCAGGAAGCTTCCTTTCTGTTTTTCTCTGAGGATATTTCCTTTTTCACCGTAGCTCTCTAGGGCCTTCCAAATATCACTTTGCGAAGTCCACAAGAACAGGCTTATCGAGCGGTTTCTTGAGGGGAAAGCTGTAACTCTGTGAGATGAATTCACAGAACACTAAGCAGTTTCTCAGAAAGCTTCTTTCCAGATTTCATCTGAGGATATTTCCTTTTTCACCGTAGCCCTCTCTGGGCTTCCAAATATCTCTTTGCAAATTCCACAATAACAGTATTAGCGAAAGGCTTCTTTAGGGGAAACCTGTAACTCTCTGGATGATTTCACAGAACACAAAGAAGTTTCTCAGAAAGCTTCTTTCTCTTTGTTACCGAAGGATATTTCCTTTATCCCTATAGTCTTCAATGGAATCCGAAATATCTGTTCTCAGATTCCACAGAAATAAGGCCTGCAAAGTGATCCACGAAAGACAGATGTAACTCTGTGAGTGGAAGTCACACATCACAAAGCAGTTTCTCAAAAAGCTCCTTTCCAGTTTTTCTCTGAGGATATTGCCTTTCTCACCATAGCCCTCTAAAGGCTTCCAAATATCACTTTGCGAATTCCAGAAAAACAGGCTTAGCGAGCGGCTTCTTGAGGGGAAAGCTGTAACTCTGTGAGATGATTTCACAGAACACAAGGAAGTTTCTCAGAAACCTTCTTTCTCTTTGTTATCGGAGGATATTTCCTTTGTCCCTATAGTCTTCAAAGGGATCCGAAATATCTGTTCTTAGATTCCACAGAAATAAGGCTACCAAAGAGATCCACAAAATACAGATGTAACTCTGTGAGTTGAAGTCACACATCACAAACCAGTTTCTCAGAAAGCTTCTTTCCAGTTTTTCTCTTAGGGTATTTCT
>NW_020262867.1:0-2755 GCF_003255815.1 Theropithecus gelada | reverse complement strand
TTTTATATCTTGATGAGTTGTCCATTATTAAAATTGGGGTATTAAAAGTCTCCTACTATTATTGTACTGCAGTCTGATTCTCTGAAATATTTGCTTTATCTATTTAAATGCTACAATGTCGAGTGCATATATATTTACAATTGTTATATTCTCTTAATGAATTGACTCTTTATCATTTTGCAGTGGCTTTTATCTCCTTCTCCATTTTTGTCTTAATGTCAGTTGCATAGGATATCTCTTCATATCTTCAGTTCCATTCTATATATATCTTTAAAGTTGAAGTAAGTCTTTTGAAGTAATACATAGTTAGGTCTTTTTTTGGTAAGATTCATTCAGCCACTCTATGTCTTTTTGTTGGAAACTTTAATCCATTTACATTCAAATTAATTATTAATAAGCAAAGACTAGTGTCATTTTGTTCACTTGGAAGGGGGATGCTTTGCAGATTCTTTGTTCCTTTCCTCCTCTCTTGCTGTCTTCCTCTGTGTTTTGATCATTTTCTACAGTGATATGCTTGGAATCCTTTCTAAAAATATTCTTGTGTGTGTGTTTAATATAAGATCTTTATTTCTGGATACCCTGACGTATAGTATTCCATGTTGTACAAGCACCACATTTTCTTTATTCAATTCACCATTGATGGGCCCCTAGATCGATTCTTTGGCTTTGCTGATGTAAATAGTGCTGCAGTGAGCATACATGTGCATGTGTCTTTTTGGTAGAATGATTTATTTTCCATTGGGTATACACCTAGTAATGGGATTGCTAGTAATTGGATTCCCACCAACAACGTATAAGAAGTATTTCCTTTTCACTGAAGTCTTCCCAGCATCCGATATTTTTTGACTTTTTAATGATGGCCATTCTCACTGGTGTGAGATGGTATCTCATTGTAGGTTTGATATACATTTCTCTGAAAATTAATGATGTTGAGCAATTTTTCATATGTAAGTCTTCTTGAGAAGTGTCTGTTCATGTCTTTTGTAAAGGGTATTTTATCTGTTCTTTTCCCTCTTTAAAATGTTCTCAATACTTTGTTTTGTTGTCTCACTTGCTAAATGTCTATATTCAAATCTCATTTCCTCCAAGAGAAACCAATGTCTTTTCTGACCACTAGCAATATTATTTCTTTTAGCCTAGAGGGTTTCTTTCTGTTAAGATATATTCTGAGTTTTGATCAGATAGTTTCAGAAACTGAAAAGAAATTAAATATTTTCAGAAATATTTACAAAGTAATGATACTTTATTAACCAGTCTATCATCTGGTTAAAGAAATTCTATGAAATATGTAATCAATCTCTTGCCCAAAAGTACAATTTTGCCCTCACTTCCCATAACCACATTACACGTGAGCTTTATTTATCAACAAAGACAAAGGCAGGATCAAGAGATCTTAAATATTCAAGTCAAAAAAATATTTTCTACTGACATAAGAATATTTTATCACATAGGGATATTTGTGTCATGTGTTACAGGTATAAATCAAGGGCAAAATTTCTCTCTTTTTTTGTCAAAACACTCAACATCTTACACTCTATGGTTTGAGTTCCATCCAGTCTCTCCAGTTTTATTTTTTATTTCTTTTAATTTTTTTAAATTGGCACTTAGTTGATATCCTCATTTCTCTTTTAGCTACTCCAAAACTTACTAATTTTTCTTCTTGCCTTTAGTATTTCAATGTGTCTTTAGTATCTCTCCACAATACCAATTCATGGTGATAAAAATCAGAATAACTGTTTCATATAAGAAGATGATTGACTGGAGAGGGAAACAAAGAAATGTGCAAAACAAACATTTTTATCTTTATTTGTGAACAGTGTTCTATGAATATAATTATATTGATCAGTTTATTTTCATGTTGGTGAGCTGTTTCCAGTTTGGAGCTATTATGAATGAACCTCCTATAAAAATTATTTTTTAAGTACTTTTGTCAACATGTTGTCTATTTTTTATATTTTTCATTGTCTAGGAGTTGAAGTGCTCAAAGGAAAAACATATTTTTAACTTATAAGAAATCAGCACTGATCTTAGTTATTTCTTGCCTTCTGCTAGCTTTTGAATGTGTTTGCTCTTCCTTCTCTAGTTCTTTTAATTGTGATGTTAGAGTGTCAATTTTAGATCTTTCCAGCTTTCTCTTGTGGGCATTTAGTGCTATAAATTTACCTCTACACACTGCTTTAAATGTGTCCCAGAGATTCTGGTATGTTGTATCTTTGTTCTTATTGGTTTCAAAGAAGATCTTTATTTCTGCCTTCATTTCGTTATGTACCCAGTAGTCATTCAGGAGCAGGTTATTCAGTTTCCATGTAGTTGAGCGGTTTTGATTGAGTTTCTTAGTCCGGAGTTCTAGTTTGATTGCATTGTAGTCTGAGAGACAGTTTGTTATAATTTCTGTTCTTGTACATTTGCTGAGGAGTGCTTTACTTCCAATTATGTGGTCAATTTTGGAATAAGTGTGATGTGGTGCTGAGTAGAATGTATATTCTGTTGATTTGGGGTGGAGAGTTCTGTAGATGTCTATTATGTCTGCTTGCTGCAGAGATGAGTTCAATTCCTGGATATCCTTGTTAACTTTCTGTCTCGTTGATCTGTCTAATGTTGGACATAGGCATGGGCAAGGACTTCATGTCTAAAACACCAAAAGCAACGGCAACAAAAGCCAAAATTGACAAATGGGATCTAATTAAACTAAAGAGCTTCTGCACAGCAAAAGAAACTACCATCAGAGTGAACAGGCAACCTACAGAATGGGAGA
>NW_020262866.1:0-2756 GCF_003255815.1 Theropithecus gelada | reverse complement strand
TTTATAAGCCCATGGAGGGCAAAGGGGAAAAAGAAAATAGTCTCAGTTAATAACTGGAAAGAAGCTTTCTGAGAAACTGATTTGTGTTCTGTAAATTCATCTCACAGGGTTACAGCATTCCCCTCAAGAAGCCGTTCACTAAGACTGTTCTTGTGGAATTTTCAAAGTGATATTTGGAAGCCCATAGAGGGCTATGGTGAAAAAGAAAATATCCTCAGATAAAAACTGGAAAGAAGCCTTCTGAGAAACTTCTTTGTGATGTGTGACTTCCACTCACTGAGTTACAGCTGTATTTCATGGAGCTGTTTGCTGGCCTTATTTCTGTGGAATATGAGAACTGATATTTCGGAACCCTTGGAAGACTATAGTGTTAAAGGAAATATCCTCCCATAGAAATGAGAAAAAAGCTTTCTGAGAAACTGCTTTGTGTTCTCTGAATTCATCTCACACTGGTACAACTTTCTCCTCAAGAAGCCGTTCTCTAAGACTGTCCTTGTGGAGTTTGCAAAGTGACATTTGGAAACGCTTAGAGGGCTACGGAGAAAAAGAAAATATCCTCAGTAAAAAACTGGAAAGAAGCTTTCTGAGAAACTGCTTTGTGTTCTGTGAATTCATGTCACAGAGTTACAGCATTCCCCTCAAGAAGCCTTTCGCTAAGTCTGTTCTTGTGGAATTAGAACAGTGATATTTGGAACCCCGTGGAGGGCTATGGTGAAAAAGAAAATATCCTCAGATAAAAACTGGAAAGAAGCTTTCTGAGAAACTGCTTTGTGATGTGTGACTTCCACTCACTGAATTACAGCTGTATTTCGTGGAGATGTTTGCTAGCTGTATTAATGTGGAATCTGAAAACTGATATTTTGGATCCTTTGGAAGACGATAGGGCCAAAGGAAATATCCTCCGATAGAAATGAGAAAGAAGCTTTCTGAGAAATTTCTTTGTGATATTTGAATTCATCTCAGAGAGTTACAGCTTTCCCCTCAAGAAGCCATTCTCTAAGACTGTTCTTGTGGAACTTGCAAAGAGATATTTGGAAGCCCATAGAGGGCTATGGTGAAAAAGAAAATATCCTCAGATAAAAACTGGAAAGAAGCTTTCCGAGAAACTGCTTTGTATTCTCTGAATTCATCTCACAGAGTTACAGCTTTCCCCTCAAGAAGCCTTTGGCTAATCGTGTTCTTGTGGAGTTGGCAAAGTGATATTTGGAAACCCATAGATCCTATGGTGAAACAGAAATTATCCTCAGATAAATACTGGAAAGAAGCTCTCCGAGAAACTGCTTTGTGATGTGTGACTTCCACTCACTGAGTTTCAGCTGTATTTCCTGAAGATGTTTGCTAACCCTATTTCTGTGGAATCTGAGAACTGATAATTCAGATCCCTTGGAGGACTATGGGGCCAAAGTAATATCTTCCGATACAAATGAGAAAGAAGCTTTCTGAGAAACTGCTTAGTGTTCTGTGAATTTAACTCGCAGAGTTACAGCTTTCCCCTCAAGAAGCCATTCGATGAGACTGTTCTTGTGGAATTGGCAAAGTCATATTTGGACGCCCGTAGAGGGCTGTGGTGAAAAAGAAAATATCCTCAGTTAAAAACTGGAAAGAAGCATTCTGAGAAACTGTTTTGTGATGAGTGACTTCCACTCACTGAGTTACAGCTGTATTTCGTGGAGCTGTTTGTGAGCCTTATTTCTGTGGAATCTGAGAACTGATATATCTGATCACTTGGAAGGATATAGGGCCAAAGGAAATATCCTCTGATAGAAATAAGAAAGAAGCTTTCTGAGAAACTTCTTGTGATCTGTGAATTCATTTTACAGAGATATAGCTCCCCCCCTCCAGATACCTTTCGGGTGGACTTTTCTTATGGAATTTGCAAAGTGATCTTTGGAAGCCCATGGAGGGCTACGGAGAAAAAGAAAATATCCTCAGATGAAAACTTTAAAGAAGCTTTCTGAGAAACTGCTCTGTCTTCTGTGAATTCATCTAACAGAGTTACAGCTTTCCCCTCAAGAAGCCGTTCGCTAAGACTGTCCCTGTGGAATTTTCAAAGTGATATTTTGAAGCTGGTAGAGGACTATGGTGAAAAAGAAAATCTCCTCAGGTAAAACTTGAAAGAAGTGACTTCCACTCACTGAATTACAGCTGTATTTCATAGAGCTGTATGCGAGCCTTATTTCTGTGGAATCTGAGAACGGATATTTCGGATCCCTTGGAAGACTATATTGCCAAAGGAAATATCCTCCGATAGAAATGAGAAAGAAGGTTTCTGAGAAACTTCGTTGTGATCTGTGAATTCATCTCAGAGTTAGAGCTTTCCCCTCAAGAAGCCTTTCGCTAAGACTGTTCTCTTGCCATTTGCAAAGTGATATTTGGAGCCCATGGAGGGCTATGTTGAAAAAGAAAATATCCTCAGATAAATCTGGAAGGAAGCTTTCTGAGAAACTGCTTTGTGTTCTGTGAATTCATCTCACAGAGTTACAGCTTTCCCTTCAAGAAGCCGTTCGCTATGACTGCTCTTGTGGAATTTGCAAAGAGATATTTGGAAGCCCATAGAGGGCTTTGGTGAAAAAGCAAATATCCTCAGATAAAAACTGGAAAGAATCTTTCTGAGAAACGGCTTGGAGATGTGTGACTTCCACTCACTGAGTTACAGCTGTATTTCATGGAGATGTTTGCTAGACTTATTTCTGTGGAATCTGAGAACAGATATTTCGGATCTCTTGGAAGTCTATAGGGCCAAAGGAAATATCCTC
>NW_020262865.1:0-8825 GCF_003255815.1 Theropithecus gelada | reverse complement strand
TCTTTGCTAGCCTTATTTCTGTGGAATCTGAGAAGAGATATTTCGGATCCCTTTGAAGCTTATAGGGACAAAGGAAATATCCTGCGACAACAAAGAGAAAGAAGCTTTCTGAAAAACTTCTTTGTGTTCTGAGAAATCATCTCACAGAGTTACAGCTTTGCCGTCAAGAAGCCTTTCGCTAAGACAGTTCTTGTGGAATTGGCAAAGTGATATTTGGAAGCCCATAGAGGGCTATGGTGAAAAAGGAAATATCCTCACATGAAATCTGTAAACAAGCTTTCTGAGAAACTGCTTAGTGTTCTGTTAATTCATCCCACAGTGTTACATCTGTGTTTCGTGGATCTCTTTGCTAGCCTTCTTTCTGTGAAATCTGAGAACAGATATTTCGCATCCCTTTGAAGACTATAGGGCCAAAGGAAATGTCCTCTGATAACAAAGAGAAAGAAGCTTTCTGAGAAACTTCTTTGTGTTCTGTGAAATCATCTCACAGAGTTACAGCTTTTGCCTCAAGAAGCCTTTCGCTAAGACAGTTCTTGTGAAATTGGCAAAGTGATATTTGGAAGCCCATAGAGGGCAATGGTGAAAAAGGAAATATGCTCAGATGAAATCTGGAAAGAAGCTTTCTGAGAAACTGCTCTGTGATATGTGACTTAGACTCACAGAGTTACATCTGTATTTCGTGGATCTCTTTGCTAGCCTTCTTTCTGTGGAATCTGAGAAGAGATATTTCGGATCCCTTTGAAGACTATAGGGCCAAAGGAAATATACTCCCTTAACAAAGAGAAAGAAGCTTTCTGAGAAACTTCTTTGTGTTCTGTGAAATCATCTCAGAGAGTTACAGCTTTCCCGTCAAAAAGCCTTTTGCTAAGACAGTTCTTGTGGAATTGGCAAACTGATATATGGAAGCCCATAGAGGGCTATGGTGAAAAAGGAAATATCCTCAGATGAAACCTGGAAAAAAGCTTTCTCAGAAACTGCTTAGTGTTCTGTTAATTAATCTCACAGAGTTACATCTGTATTTCGTGGGTCTCTTTGCTAGCCTTATTTCTCGGGAATCTGAGAACAGATATTTCGGATTCCTTTGAAGACTATAGGGACAAAGGAAATATACTCCGATAACAAAGAGAAAGAAGCTTCCTCAGAAACTTCTTTGTGTTCTGTGAAATCATCTCCCAGAGTTACAGCTTTCTCCTCAAGAAGCCTTTCGCTATGACAGTTCTTGTGGAATTGGCAAAGTGATATTTGGAAGCCCATAGAGGGCAATGTTGAAAAAGGAAATATGCTCAGATGAAATCTGGAAAGAAGCTTTCTGAGATACTGCTCTGTGATGTGTGACTTCCACTCACAGAGTTACATCTGTATTTCGTGGATCTCTTTGCTAGCCTTATTTCTGTGGAATCTGAGAACAGATATTTTGGATCCCTTTGAAGACTATAGGGCCAAAGGAAATATCCTCCGATAACAAACAGAAAGAAGCTTTCTGAGAAACTTCTTTGTGTTCTGTGAAATCATCTCACAGAGTTACAGCTTTCTTCTCAAGAAGCCTTTCCCTAAGATAGTTGTTGTGGAATTGGCAAAGTGATATTTTGAAGCCCTTAGAAGGCTATGGTGAAAAAGGAAATATCCTCAGATGAATATCTGGAAACAAGCTTTCTGAGAAACTGCTTAGTGTTCTCTTAATTCATCTCACAGAGTAACATCTGTATTTCGTGGATCTTCTTGCTAGCCTTATTTCTGTGGAATCTGAGAACAGATATTTCGGATCCCTTTGAAGACTATAGGGCCAAGGAAATATCCTCTGATAACAAAGAGAAAGAAGCTTTCTGAGAAACTTCTTTGTATTATGTGAAATCATCTCCCAGAGTTACCGCTTTCCCGTCAAGAAGCCTTTCGCTAAGACAGTTCTTGTGGAATTGGCAAACTGATATTTGGAAGCCCGTAGAGGGCTGTGGCGAGAAAGGAAATATCCTCAGATGAAATCTGGAAAGAATCTTTCTGAGAAACTGCTTAGTGTTCTGTTAATTCATCTCACAGAGTTACATCTGTATTTCCTGGATCTCTTTGCTAGCCTTTTTTCTCTGGAATCTGAGAACAGATACTTCGGATCCCTTTGAAGACCATATGGCCAAAGGAAATATCCTCCGAAAACAAAGAGAGAGGCTTTTTGAGAAACTTCTTTGTGTTCTGTGAAATCATCTCACCGAGTTACAGCTTTCCCCTCAAGAAGCCTTTCGCTAAGACAGTTCTTTTGGAATTGGCGAAGTGATATTTGGAAGCCCATAGAGGGCGATGGTGAAAAAGGAAATATCCTCAGAGGAAATATTCAAAGAAGCTTTCTGAGAAACTGCTTAGTGTTCTGTTAATTCATCTCACAGAGTTACGTCTGCATTTCGTGGATCTCTTTGTTAGCCTTATTTCTATGGAATCTGAGAACAGATATTTCGGATCCCTTTGAAGACTATAGGGCCAAAGAAATATCCTCCGATAACAAAGAGAAAGAAGCTTTCTGAGAAACTTCTTTGTGTTCTGTGAAATCATCTCACAGTGTTACAGCTTTCCCTCTAAGAAGCCTTTCACGAAGACAGTTCTTGTGGAATTGGCAAAGTGATATTTGGAAGCCCATAGAGGGCTATGGTGAAAAAGGAAATATCCTCAGATGAAATCTGGAAAGAAGCTTTCTGAGAAACTGCTCTGTGATGTGTGACTTCCACTCACAGACTTACATCTGTATTTCGTGGATGTCTTTGCTAACCTTATTTCTGTGGAATCTGAGAACAGATATTTCGGATCCCTTTGAAGACTCTAGGGCCAAAGGAAATATCCTCCGATAACAAAGAGAGAAGCTTTCTGAGAAACGTCTTTCTGTTCTGTGAAATCATCTCACAGAGTTACCGCTTTCCCATCAAGAAGCTTTTCACTAAGACAGTTCTTGTGGAATTCGCAAAGTGATATTTGGAAGCCCCTAGAGGGCTATGGTGAAAAAGGAAATATCCTGAGATGAAATCTGGAAATAAGCTTTCTGAGAAACTGCTTAGTGTTCTGCTAATTCATCTCACAGAGTTACATCTGTATTTCGTGGATCTCTTTGCTAGCCTTATTTCTGTGGAATTTGAGAACAGATATTTCGGATCCCTTTGAAGACAATAGGGCCAAAGGAAATATCCTCCGATAACAAAGAGAAAGAAGCTTTCTGAGAAACTTCTTTGTATTCTGTGAAATCATCTCACAGAGTTACAGCTTTCCCGACAAGAGGCCTTTCGCTAAGACAGTTCTTGTGGAATTGGCAAAGGGATATTTGGAAGCCCCTAGAGGGCTATGGTGAAAAAGGAAATATCCTCAGATGAAATCTGGAAAGAAGCTTTCTGAGAAACTGCTCTGTGATGTGTGACTTCCACTCAAAGAGTTACATCTGTGTTTCGTGGATCTCTTTGCTAGCCTTCTTTCTGTGGAATCTGAGAACAGATATTTCGGATACATTTGAAGACTATAGGGCCAAAGGAAATATCCTCCGATAACAAAGAGAAAGAAGCTTTCTGAGAAACTTCTTTGTGTTCTGTGAAATCATCATAGAGTTACAGCTTTCCCCTCAAGAAGCTTTTCGCTAAGACAGGTCTTGTGGAATTGTCAAAGAGATATTTGGAAGCCCATAGAGGGCTATGGTGAAAAAGAAAATATCCTCAGATGAAATCTGGAAAGAAGCTTTCTGAGAAACTGCTTAGTGTTCTGCTAATTCATCTCAGAGAGTTACATCTGTATTTCGTGGATATCTTTGCTAGCCTTATTTCTGTGGATTCTGAGAACAGATACTTCGGATGCCTTTGAAGACTATAGGGCCAAAGGAAATATCCTCCTATAACAAAGAGAAAGAAGCTTTGTAAGAAACTTCCTTGTCTTCTGTGAAATCATCTCACAGAGTTACAGCTTTCCCATCAAGACGCTTTTCGCTAAGACAGTTCTTGTGGAATTGGCAAACTGATATTTGGAAGCTCATAGAGGGCTATGGTGAAAAAGGAAATATCCTCAGATGAAATCTGGAAACAAGCTTTCTGAGAAACAGCTTAGCGTTCTGTTAATTCATCTCACAGAGTTACATCTGTATTTCGTGGATCTCTTTGCTATCCTTATTTCTCTGGAATCTGAGAACAGATACTTTGGATCTCTTTGAAGACTATAGGGCCAAAGGAAATATCCTCCGATAACAAAGAGAAAGAAGCTTTCTNTACATCTGTATTTCGTGGATCTCTTTGCTAGCCTTCTTTCTGTGGAATCTGAGAACAGATATTTCGGATCCCTTTGAAGACTATAGGGCCAAAGGAAATATCCACCGATAACAAAGAGAAAGAAGCTTTCTGAGAAACTTCTTTGTGTTCTGCGAATTCATCTCACAGAGTTACGGCTTTGCCGTGAAGAAGCCTTGCGCTAAGACAGTTCTTGTGGAATTGGCAAAGTGATATTTGGAAGCCCATAAAGGGCTATGGTGAAAAAGGAAATATCCTCAGATGAAATCTGGAAAGAAGCTTTCTGAGAAACTGGTTAGTGTTCTGCTAATTCATCTCACAGAGTTACATCTGTATTTCGTGGGTCTCTTTGCTAGCCTTATTTCTATGGAATTTGTGAACGGATATTTCGGATCCCTCTGAAGACAATAGGGCCAAAGGAAATATCCTCCTATAACAAAGAGAAAGAAGCTTTCTGAGAAACTTCTTTGTATTCTGTGAAATCATCTCACAGAGTTACAGCTTTCCCGGGAAGAGGCCTTTCGCTAAGACAGTTCTTGTGGAATTGGCAAAGTGATATTTGGAAGCCCATAGAGGGCGATGGTGAAAAAGGAAATATCCTCAGATGAAATCTGGAAAGAAGGTTTCTGAGAGACTGCTCTGTGATATGTAACTTCCACTCACAGAGATACATCTGTATTTCGTGGATCTCTTTGCTAGCCTTATTTCTGTGGAAGCTGAGAACAGATATTTCGGATCCCTTTGAAGACTATAGGGCCAAAGGAAATATCCTCCGATACCAAAGAGAAAGAAGCTTTCTGAAAAAGTTCTTTGTGTTCTGTGAAATCATCTCACAGAGTTACGGCTTTCCCGTCAAAAAGCCTTTCGCTGAGACAGTTCTTGTGGAATTGGCAAAGTGATATATGGAAGCCCATAGAGGGCTATGGTGAAAAAGGAAATATCCTCAGATGAAATGTGTAAAGAAGCTTTCTCAGAAACTGCTCAGTGTTCTCTTAATTCATCTGACACAGAATCATCTGTATTTCGTGGATCTCTTTGCTAACCTTATGTCTGTGGAATCTGAGAACAGATATTTCGGATCCCTATGAAGACTATACGGCCAAAGGAAATATCCTCCGATAACAAAGAGGAAGAAGCTTTCTGAGAAATTTCCTTCTGTTCTGTGAAATCATCTCACAGAGTTACAGCTTTCCCCTCAAGAACCCTTTCGCTAAGACAGTTCTTGTGGAATTGGCAAAGTGATATTTGGAAGCCCATAGAGGGCTATGGTGAAAAAGGAAATATCCACAAATGAAATCTGGAAATAAGCTTTCTGAGAAACTGCTTAGTGTTCTATTAATTCATCTCACAGAGTTACATCTGTATTTCGTGAATCTCTTTGCTAGCCTTATTTGTGTGGAATCTGAGAACACATATTTCGGATCCCTTTGAAGACTACAGGGCCAAAGGAAATATCCTCCGATACCAAAGAGAAAGAAGCTTTCTGAGAAACTTTTTTGTGTTCTGTGAAATCATCTCACAGAGTTACAGCTTTCCCGTCAAGAAGCCTTTCCCTAACACAGTTCTTGTGGAATTTCCAAAGTGATATTTGGAAGCCCATAGGGGGCTATGGTGAAGAAGGAAATATCCTCAGATGAAATCTGGAAAGAAGCTTTCCGAGAGACTGCTCTGTGATGTGTAACTTCCACACACTGAGTTACATCTGTATTTCATGGATCTCTTTGCTAGCCTTATTTCTGTGGAATCTGAGAACAGACATTTCGGATCCCTTTGAAGACTATAGGGCCAAAGGAAATATCCTCTGATAACAAAGAGAAAGAAGCTTTCTGAAAAACTTCTTTGTGTTCTGTGAAATCATCTCACAGAGTTACAGCTTTCCCCTCAAGAAAACTTTCGCTAAGTCAGTTCTTGTGGAATTGGCAAAGTGATATTTGGAAGCCCATAGAGGGCTACGGTGAAAAAGGAAATATCCTCAGATGAAATCTGGAAAGAAGCTGTCTGCGAAAATGCTTAGTGTTCTGTTAATTCATCTCACAAGGTTACATCTGTATTTCGTGGATCTCTTTACTGGCCTTATTTCTGTGGAATCTGAGAACAGATATTTCGGATCCCTTTAAAGACTATAGAGACAAAGGAAATATCCTCCGATAACAAAGAGAAAGAAGCTTTCTGAGAAACTTCATTGTGTTCTGTGAAATCATCTCACAGAGTTACACGTTTCCCGTCAAGAAGCCTTTCACTAAGACAGTTCTTGTGAAATTGGCAAAGTGATATTTGGAAGCCCTTAGAGGGCAATGTTGAAAAAGGAAATATCCTCAGATGAAATCTGGAAAGAAGCTTTCTGAGAAGCTGCTTAGTGTTCTGTTAATTCATCTCATAGAATTACATCTGTATTTCGTGGATCTCTTTGCTAGCCTTATTTCTGTGGAATCTGAAAACAGATATTTCGGATCCCTTTGAAGACTATAGGGCCAAAAGAAATATCCTCGGATAGGAAAGAGAAAGATGCTTTCTGAGAAACTTCTTTGTGTTCTGTAAAATCATCTCACAGAGTTACAGCTCTCCCCTCAAGAAGCCTTTCGTTTAGACACTTCTTGTGGAATTGGCAAAGTGATATTTGGAAGCACATAGAGGGCTATGGTGAAAAAGGAAATATCCTCAGATGAAATCTGGAAAGAAGCTTTCTGAGAAACTGCTCTGGGTTGTGTGACTTCCACTCTAAGAGTTACATCTGTATTTCGTGGATCTCTTTGCTAGCCTTGTTTCTGTGGAATCTGAGAACAGATATTTCGGATCCCTTTGAAGACTATAGGGCCAAAGGAAATATCCTCCGATAACAAAGAGAAAGAATGATTCTGAGAAACTTCTTTGTGTTCTGTGAAATCATCTCACAGAGTTACATCTTTCCCGTAAAGAAGCGTTTCGCTTAGACAATTCTTGTGAAATTGGCGAAGTGATATTTGGAAGCCCATAGAGGGCTATGGTGAAGAAGGAAATATCCTCAGATGAAATCTGGAAAGAAGCTTTCTGAGAAACTGCTCTGTGATGTGTGACTTCCACTCAAAGAGTTACATCTGTATTTCGTGGATCTCTTTGCTAGGCTTATTTCTGTGGAAACTGAGAACAGATACTTCGGAACCCTTTGAAGACTATAGGGCCAAAGGAAATGTCCTCCGATAACAAAGAGAAAGAAGCTTTCTGAGAAACTTCATTGTGTTTTGTGAAATCATCTCACAGAGTTACAGCTTTCCCTTAAGAAAGCCTTTGGTTAAGATAGTTCTTGTGGAATTGGCATAGTGATATTTTGTAGCCCATAGAGCGCTATGGTGAAAAAGTAAATATCCTCAGATGAAATCTGGAAAGAAGGTTTTTGAGAAGCTGCTTAGTGTTCTGTTAATTCATCTCACAGAGTTATATCTGTATTTCTTGGATCTCTTTGCTAGCCTTATTTCTGTGGAATCTGAGAACAGATATTTCCGATCCCTTTAAGACTATAGGGCCAAAGGAAATATCCTCCGGTAACAAAGAGAAAGAAGCTTTCTGAGAAACTTCTTTGTATTCTGTGAAATCATGTCACAGAGTTACAGCTTTCCCGTCAAGAAGCCTTTCGCTAAGACAGTTCTTGTGGAATTGGCAAAGTGATATTTGGAAGCCCATAGAGGGCTATGGTGAAAAAGGAAATATCCTCACATGAAATCTGGAAAGAAGCTTTCTGAGAAACTGCTCTGTGATGTGTGCCTTCCACTCACAGAGTTACATCCGCATTTCGTGGTTCTCTTTGCTAGCCTTATTTCTGTGGAATCTGAGAACAGATATTTCGGATCCCTTGGAAGTCCATAGGGCCTTAGGAAATATCCTCCGATACCGAAGAGAAAGAAGATTTCTGAGAAACTTCTTTGTCTTCTGTGAAATCATCTCACAGAGTTTCAGCTTTCTCCTCAAGAAGCTTTTCGCTAAGACAGTTCTTGTGGAATTGGCAAACTGATATTTGGAAGCCCATAGAGGGCTCTGGTGAAAAAGGAAATATCCTCAGAGGAAATCTGGAAAGAAGCTTCCTGAGAAAGTGCTTAGTGTTCTGTTAATTCATCTCACAGAGTTACATCTGTATTTCGTGGATCTTCTTGCTAGCCTTTTTTCTCTGGATTCTGAGAACAGATATTTCGGATCCCTCTGAAGACTATAGGGCCAAAGGAAATATCCTCCGATAACAAAGAGAAAGAAGCTTTCTGAGAAAATTCTTTGTGTTCTGTGAAATCATATCACAGAGTTACAGCTTTCCCGTCAAGAAGCCTTTCGCTAAGACAGTTATTGTGGAATTGGCAAAGTGATATTTGGAAGCCCATAGAGGGCTATGGTGAAAAAGGAAATATCCTCAGATGAAATCTGGAAAGAAGCTTTCTGAGAAACTGCTTAGTGTTCTGCTAATTCATCTCAGATAGCTACAGCTGTATTTCGTAGATCTCTTCCCTAGCCTTATTTCTGTGGAATCTGAGAACAGATATTTCGGATCGCTTTGAAGACTATAGGGCCAAAGGAAATATCCTCCGATAACAAAGAGAAAGAGCTTTCTGAGAAACTTCTTTGTGT
>NW_020262864.1:0-2756 GCF_003255815.1 Theropithecus gelada | reverse complement strand
TGATATCAGGTACCTGCCTCTAAAATGACGGTACCCGTAGTGCGGCTTCAGGAGGGCAGCTCCTGCCAAACACACGTGCTCCTGGGCCCGCGCCTGAAGCCACGGTCGTGCTGCCAGCCAGGCCTGCAGCTGTGGGTGCAGCGGGGTCTTCATGGCACTGAGCGCCTCCCTCGTTTGCTTGTGGGGCCCAGCCCTCCGTCCCTCCTGGTCCCCAGTGCGGCTCCTCCCAGGATTCTCCCAGCCCCGTGCACACCTCCGTCTTCACAGCTTCCGTAGTTTTCTCGTGGGCGGCCCAGGTGGGCCCCTGGGCAGGGATCGTGTGTTAGTCGAGTTCTCTCCAGCCTTCCCTGGCTAGTGGCTCAACAGGTCCCTTCAGATGAGTCAGCCAGCTGTGTGCCTGCATGTTCAGGATACTTGTCAGGGGTCTTCCTCAGAGCAAGACCGACACTCACCTCCTCCATAGGACTTTGGAGCCCACCCTGGAGAGACGCCAGCCACATCAAGGCTGGCGCCCAGGTCCCCATGGGCTGGTGGGAGTGACTTCTGAGCCACTCGAGGCCCCATTTTGTGTTCCTACACTCCACAAAGTCACTTAAAGTGCCATGTTCTGGTGCCGTGTGCCTCTCGAGTGTGGCACACAAGCCTGGACTGGGATCTGAGCGGGCGCTGCCTTCCTCAGGCTGCGCTTGTGTTTTAGGGCCCCTGGAACACTCGTGGCTGTGATTCTAGCCACTGTCTCGGCTTCCCTAGACGGTTTCACCCGCAGCCTGAGGGCCACATCGGCAGCCACCGAGGAGCCAGCAGACGTTGGTCTCACTCAGTCCTTCTCGACTTTGGTGAGAGAGGAGACAGCAAAACTTCAGCTGGGACCCCAGGCCTTCTCTGCTTGGGGCCCTGGGACTGAGATAGCACAGATCCTGCCATCCACCTGCTGGGGGCCCCGCTGTGCGGCTCCCTCCTCTGGTCAGGGGCCGCTCCCTTGGGCTGGGCAGCTCCGGGTCCTCGCACTCACGGGCTCAGGGTGGATCCTGGATGCAGAGAGAAGGAGAAGGGCGGCCGTTTGAGCCCAACTGTGTTGGCTCCATCTTCTGCTTGTTGTCGCTAAATACATTTACAAAGTTTTCCAGATGAATACTCAGAAGGGATTTTTAATGACTGGAATCTGTGAATTCCATGGAAGCCAAATCTGTCCACCTCTTTCACCCACCTCATTTCTCCCCGTTGGGGCTGATTTTGGCAGCGTTCATAGTGGCAGGGACGCAAGGGGTGGTGGCCAGCCCTTGGCCCTGTGTCCCTCCTCTCCTCCCCTCAGGGCCACAGCATTTCGGTGTCATCCCCTTCCCTGCATGTGTCCTCATGAAAACCAAGTGCAGCTGGAGGGAGATGCCTGTGCCCGCTCCCGTGACCTTCCCGGCCAGCCCGGCTGCAGCAGCCCCTCGGCAGGCATCTGTCTGGTGCTGCCTCCGTGCCCCTCCCATCACCTGACGCTCGTGCTCCTGAATCTTCACGCGTGTGCTCCGTGCAGCCACCTCTTGGGCTCCCTGGGAATGGAGACAGTGTCTCACGCTGGTCAGAATGCTCTTCTCTGTCCACTGAATAGTCCAACACAGAATTATTGCTCTGTGATTATTTATGCTTTGTTATGTAGAACTGGAATAAAGAGAAAGCGAATTTAGACATTACAGCTATCAGGCTGAAGCTAGGTAATTGCATTAGGGAATTAAGTGAGAGCATTTGAGCTTGTCGAGTTCTAATTCCACATCTTTGTATCCCCATCACCCCATACCCAGTGTCTAACACAGCTCTTGGTCTAGGAGTTTCTCGATAAATGCTTACTGAATTGAACTGTACTGAGCTTAACATTCCTACCCAGAGTTAGAAGCCAGTCCCTGAGCAAATTACATTTAGAACGTGAGTTTGACGTTACTATGGTAAGGGGTATCCTACACGTCATAATTGCTAGTCAATATCAGCTATTTAGTCAAATAGAGTCAAGTATAGAGAGGCATTGGCCCATCTGGGGAAAGGGCAAGGCACGATGCTTTAGGTGCAGGTCCCCAATATCAACTATGAAAATAAAATGTTGTCATCTCCAATTGCAGCCCTGTCCTCAGCTGGTCACTGCTTATGCTAACAATTATAAACAGCTTGAACTTGCTGTCCTGAGAGACAACACACCCTCCATTCTCTCTGCAGTGCAGCTGCCTTGGTGGATGGAACATGCCCCTCCTCCCTCCCTCCCCCCCCCCCTCTCCCCCCCTCCCCCCTCCTCTCTCCCTTCCTCTCCCCTCCTCTCTACCCCCCTCCCCCTCCTTCTTCCTGTCTTCTCTCACCTTTCTCCCCCAACCTCTCCTGGGTGAGGGGCAGAAGAGAAGAGATCTCCGGAATCTTCTGCTTCATCCAAGCAGCATCAACTGCTGCAATTAGAAAGGCTGCCCTGAGGCACCTGCTGGGGCAGCCTTTCTAATGGGAATCCTGGAATCATGTCTTTCCCTAATGTTTCCTAAAGGCTGGAGGACTAGAAGTGAAACAATGCTCCATGCTCAGTCCTGTGATTTTGTGTATTTATTGGACTTACTTTGAAATTAAACTAAGTGATACCCAAGGTAGAGCATGAAAAAAAAGAAAAAAGAAAAAACAGGCTATGGTGTTTGAAAAACAAACAAAACCGTTTGGTTTGTTGGTTTGTTCTTAGACCTTCACAGGCTCCTTAGGTCACACGTTTCAGTTTCTCAGCGAGTGACATTCTCTGCGGA
>NW_020262863.1:181-2756 GCF_003255815.1 Theropithecus gelada | reverse complement strand
CTTTACCATTATGTAATGGCCTTCTTTGTCTCTTTTGATCTTTGATGGTTTAAAGTCTGTTTTATCAGAGACTAGGATTGCAACCCCCGCTTTTTTTTGTTCTCCATTTGCTTGGTAAATCTTCCTCCATCCCTTTATTTTGAGCCTATGTATGTCTCTGCGTGTGAGATGGGTCTCCTGAATACAGCAGACTGATGGGTCTTGACTCTTTATCCAGTTTGCCAGTCTGTGTCTTTTAATTGGAGCATTTAGTCCATTTACATTTAAGGTTAAGATTGTTATGTGTGAACTTGATCCTGCCATTATGATATTAGCTGGTTATTTTGCTCGTTAGTTGATGCAGTTTCTTCCTAGCCTCGATGGTCTTTACATTTTGGCATGTATTTGCAATGGCTGGTACCGGTTGTTCCTTTCCATGTTGAGTGCTTCCTTCAGGGTCTCTTGTAAGGCAGGCCTAGTGGTGACAAAATCTCTAAGCATTTGCTTATCTGTAAAGGATTTTATTTCTCCTTCACTTATGAAACTTAGTTTGGCTGGATATGAAATTCTGGGTTGAAAATTCTTTTCTTTAAGAATGTTGAATATTGGCCCCCACTCTCTTCTGGCTTGTAGAGTTTCTGCCGAGAGATGTGCTGTGAGTCTGATGGGCTTCCCTTTGTGGGTAACCCGACCTTTCTCTCTGGCTGCCCTTAAGATTTTTTCCTTCATTTCAACTTTGGTGAATCTGGCAATTATGTGTCTTGGAGTTGCTCTTCTCGAGGAGTATCTTTGTGGCGTTCTCTGTATTTCCTGGATTTGAATGTTGGCCTGCCCTACTAGGTTGGGGAAGTTCTCCTGGATGATATCCTGAAGAGTGTTTTCCAACTTGGTTCCATTTTCCCGCTCACTTTCAGACACCCCAATCAGACGTAGATTTGGTCTTTTTACATAATCCCATACTTCTTGCAGGCTTTGTTCATTTCTTTTTCTTCTTTTTTCTTTTGGTTTCTCTTCTCGCTTCATTTCATTCATTTGATCCTCAATCGCTGATACTCTTTCTTCCAGTTGATCGAGTCGGTTACTGAAGCTTGTGCATTTGTCACGTATTTCTCGTGTCATGGTTTTCATCTCTTTCATTTCATTTATGACCTTCTCTGCATTAATTACTCTAGCCGTCAATCCTCCACTTTTTTTTCAAGATTTTTAGTTTCTTTGCGCTGGGTACGTAATTCCTCCTTTAGCTCTGAGAAATTTGATGGACTGAAGCCTTCTTCTCTCATCTCGTCAAAGTCATTCTCCGTCCAGCTTTGATCCGTTGCTGGCAATGAGCTGCGCTCCTTTGCCGGGGGAGATGTGCTCTTATTTTTTGAATTTCCAGCTTTTCTGCCCTGCTTTTTCGCCATCTTTGTGGTTTTATCTGCCTCTGGTCTTTGATGATGGTGATGTACTGATGGGGTTTTGGTGTAGGTGTCCTTCCTGTTTGATAGTTTTCCTTCTAACAGTCAGGACCCTCAGCTCTAGGTCTGCTGGAGATTGCTTGAGGTCCACTCCAGACCCTGTTTGCCTGGGTATCAGCAGCAGAGGCTGCAGAAGATAGAATATTTCTGAACAGCGAGTGTACCTGTCTGATTCTTGCTTTGGAAGCTTCCTCTCAGGGGTGTACTCCACCCTGTGAGGTGTGGGGTGTCAGACTGCCCCTAGTGGGGGATGTCTCCAAGTTAGGCTACTCAGGGGTCAGGGACCCACTTGAGCAGGCAGTCTGTCCCTTCTCAGATCTCAACCTCCGTGATGGGAGATCCACTGCTCTCTTCAAAGCTGTCAGACAGAGTCGTTTGCGTCTGCAGAGCTTTCTGCTGCTTTTGTGTTGTTGTTGTTGTTGTTGTGTAGCTGTGCCCTGTCCCCAGAGGTGGAGTCTAGAGAGACAGGCAGGTTTCCTTGAGCTGCTGTGAGCTCCACCCAGTTGGAGCTTCCCAGCAGCTTTGTTTACCTACTTAAGCCTCAGCAATGGCGGGCGCCCCTCCCCCAGCCTCGCTGCTGCCTTGCTGGTAGATCACAGACTGCTGTGCTAGCAATGAGGGAGGCTCCGTGGGCGTGGGACCCTCCCGGCCAGGTGTGGGATATGATCTCCTGGTGTGCCTGTTTGCTTAAAGCGCAATATTGGGGTGGGAGTTACCCGATTTTCCAGGTGTTGTGTGTCTCAGTTCCCCTGGCTAGGAAAAGGGATTCCCTTCCCCCTTGTGCTTCCCAGGTGAGGCGATGCCTCGCCCTGCTTCAGCTCTCGCTGGTTGGGCTGCAGCAGCTGACCAGCAGCGATCGTCCGGCACTTCCCCAGTGAGATGAAACCAGTACCTCAGTTGAAAATGCAGAAATCACCGGTCTTCAGTGTCGCTCACGCTGGGAGTTGGAGACTGGAGCTGTTCCTATTCGGCCATCTTGCTCCTGCCCCTGCTAGCCTTATTTCTGTGGAATCTGAGAACAGATATTTCGGATCCCTTTGAAGACTGTAGTTCCAAAGGAAATATCCTCCGATAACAAAGAGAAAGAATGTTTCTGAGCAAGTACTTTGTGTTCTGTGAAATCATCTCACAGAGTTACA
>NW_020262863.1:0-81 GCF_003255815.1 Theropithecus gelada | reverse complement strand
ATATTTGGAAGCCCATAGAGGGCTATGGTGAAAAACGAAATATCCTCAGATGAAATCTGGAAAGAAGCTTTCTGAGAAACT
>NW_020262862.1:0-2756 GCF_003255815.1 Theropithecus gelada | reverse complement strand
ACAATCCCACCAACAGTGTAAAAGTGTTCCTATTTCTCCACATCCTCTCCAGCACCTGTTGTTTTCTGACTTTTTAATGATTGCCATTCTAACTGATGTGAGATGGTATCTCATTGTGGTTTTGATTTACATTTCTCTGATGACCAGTGATGATGAACATTTTTTCATGTGTCTGTTGGCTGTATGAATGTCTTCTTTTGAGAAAGGTCTGTTCATATACTTTGCCCACTTTTTGATGGAGTTGTTTGTTTTTTTCTTGTAAATTTGTTTCAGTTCTTTCTAGATTCTGGATATTAGTCCTTTGTCAGATGAGTTGTTTGCAAACATTTTCTCTCATTCTGTAGGTTGCCTGTTCACTCTGATGGTAGTTTCTTTTGCTGTGAAGAAGTTCTTTAGTTTAATTAGATCCCATTTGTCAATTTTGGCTTTTGCTGCCATTGCTTTTGGTGTTTTAGACACGAGGTCCTTGCCCATGCCTATGTCTTGAATGGTATTACCTAGGTTTTCTTCTAGGGTTTTTATGGTATTAGGTCTAAAATTTAAGTCTCTAATCCATCTTGAATTAATTTTCATATAAGGAGTAAGGAAAGGATCCAGTTTCAGCTTTCTACTTATGGCTAGCCAATTTTCCCAGCACCATTTATTAAATAGGGAATCCTATGCCCATTTCTTGTTTCTGTCAGGAGTGTCAAAGATCAGATGGCTGTAGATGTGTGGTATTATTTCTGAGGACTGTGTTCTGTTCCATTGGTCTATATCTCTGTTTTGGTACCAGTACCATGCTGTTTTGATTACTGTAGCCTTGTAGTATAGTTTGAAGTCAGGTAGCGTGATGCCTCCAGCTTTGTTCTTTTGACTTAGGATTTTCTTGGCAATGCGGCCTGTTTTTTGGTTCCATATGAACTTTAAAGCAGTTTTTTCCAATTCTGTGAAGAAACTCATTGGTAGCTTCATGGGGGTGTCATTGAATCTATAAATTACCTTGGGCAGTATGGCCATTTTCACAATATTGTTTCTTCCGATCCATGAACATGGTATGTTCTTCCATTTGTTTGTGTCCTCTTTGATTTCACTGAGCGGTGGTATGTAGTTCTACTTGAAGAGGTCCTTTACATCCCTAGTCAGTTGGATTCCTAGGTATTTTATTCTCTTTGAAGCAGTTGTGAATGTAAGTTCATTCATGATTTGGCTCTCTGTTTGTCTGTTAATGGTGTATAAGAATGCTTGTGATTTTGCACATTGATTTTGTGTCCTGAGACTTTGCTGAAGTTTCTTATCAGCTTAAGGAGATTTTGGGCTGAGACAATGGGGTTTTCTAAATATACAATCATGTCATCTGCAAAGAGGGACAATTTGACTTCTTCCTTTCCTAACTGAATACCCTTGATTTCTTTCTCTTGCCTGATTGCCCTAGCCAGAACTTCCAACACTATGTTGAATAGGAGTGGTGAGAGAGGCCATCCCTGTCTTGTGCCAGTTTTCAAAGGGAATTTTTCCAATTTTTGCCCATTTAGTATGATATTGGCTGTGGGTTTGTCATAAATAGCTCTTATTATTTTGAGGTACGTTCCATCAATACAGAATTTATTGAGCGTTTTTAGCATGAAGGGCTATTGAATTTTGTCAAAAGCCTTTTCTGCATCTATTGAAATAATCATGTGGTTCTTGTCTTTGGTTCTGTTTATATGCTGGATTATGTTTATTGATTTGCGAATGTTGAACCAGCCTTGCATCCCGGGGATGAAGTCCACTTGATCATGGTGGATAAGCTTTTTGATGTGCTGCTGAATCCGGTTTGCCATTATTTTATTGAGGATTTTTGCATCGATGTTCATCAGGGATATTGGTCTAAAATTCTCTTTTTTTGTTATGTCTCTGCCAGGCTTTGGTATCAGGATGATATTGGCCTCATAAAATGAGTTACGGAGGATTCCCTCTTTTTCTATTGATTGGAAGAGTTTCAGAAGGAATGATACCAGCTCCTCCTTGTACCTCTGGTAGAATTCAGCTGTGAATCCATCTGGTCCTGGACTTTTTTTCATTGGTAGGCTATTAATTATAGCCTCAATTTCAGAGCCTGCTATTGGTCTATTCAGGGATTCAACTTCTTCCTGGTTTAGTCTTGGAAGAGTGTAAGTGTCCAGGAAATTATCCATTTCTTCTACATTTTCTAGTTTTTTTGGGTAGAGGTGTTTAAAGTATTCTCTGATGGTAGTTTGTATTTCTGTGGGGTCAGTGGTGATATCCCGTTTATCATTTTTTATTGCATCTATTTGATTCTTCTCTCTTTTCTTCTTTATTAGTCTTGCTAGTGGTCTGTCAATTTTGTTGATCTTTTCAAAAAACCAACTCCTGGATTCATTGATTTTTTGGAGGGTTTTTTGTGTCTCTATCTCCTTCAGTTCTGCTCTGATCTTAGTTATTTCTTGCCTTCTGCTAGCTTTGGAATGTGTTCGCTCTTGCTTCTCTAGTTCTTTTAATTGTCATGTTAGAGTGTCAATTTTAGATCTTTCCTGCTTTCTCTTGTGTGCATTTAGTGCTATAAATTTCCCTCTACACACTGCTTTAAATGTGTCCCAGAGATTCTGGTGTGTTGTATCTTTGTTCTCATTGGTTTCAAAGAACATCTTTATTTCTGCCTTCATTTCGTTATGTAACCAGTAGTTATTCAGGAGCAGGTTGTTCAGTTTCCATGTAGTTGAGCGGTTCTGATTGAGTTTCTTAGTCCTGAGTTCTAGTTTGATTGCACTGTGGTC
>NW_020262861.1:0-2757 GCF_003255815.1 Theropithecus gelada | reverse complement strand
CACGATCTCGGCTCACTGCAACCTCCAACTCCCAGGTTCAAGCAATTGCCTACCTCAGCCTCCAGAGTAGCTGGGATTACAGGCACACGCCACCACACCTGGCTATTTTTTGTATTTTTAGTAGAGATGGGGTTTCACCATCTTGGCCAGGCTGGTCTTGAACTCCTGACCTCGTGATCCACCCGCCTTGGTCTCCCAAGGTGCTGGGATTACAGGCATGAGCCAGCGTGCCCGGCCTTTTTTTTTTTTTTTTTTTTGAGACAGAGTCTCACTCTGTAGCCCAGGCTGGAGGGTAGTCGCCCAATCTTGGCTCACTGCAACCTCCGCCTCAAGTGATCCTCCCACCTCCGTCTCCTAAAGTACTAGGATTATAGGCATGAGCCACAACACCCAGTCAATATAACTTTATATTCACAAAGAAACAAAACAATTTGTGTGACTCACTTTATAGCAATATTTACTTTATTGTGGTGGTCTGGAACCAAATCCACAATATCTTTGAGGTATGGCTACACTTTCTAAGCATTTCCTGAGTCAGCCTACTTTTTCTCCATTTTTATTGTCATTATTCTATCCATTTTTTTGTTTTCTTGTTGTTGTTTGGAAACAGGAAAGCGCTGTGTCACCCACGCTGGAGTGCAGTAGCACGATCATAGCTCACTGCAGCCTCCATCTCCTGTTTTCAAACTATCCTCCTGCCTCAGGCTCCTGAGTAGCTGAGACTACAGATGCACGCTACCACACCTGACTCTTTTTTTTTTTTTTTTTTTTTTTTTTTTTTGAGACAGAGTCTGGCTCTGTCGCCCAAGCTGGAGTGCAGTGGCGCGATCTCGGCTCACTACAAGCTCCGCCTCCCGGGTTCAGGCCATTCTCCTGCCTCAGCCTCCCGAGTAGCTGGGACTACAGGCGCCCCGCCACCATGCCTGGTTAATTTCTTGTATTTTTAGTAGAGACGGGGTTTCACTGTGTTAACCAGGATGGTCTCAATCTCCTGACCTCGTAATCTGCCCGCCTCAGCCTCCCAAAGTGCTGGGATTGCAGGCGTGAGCCACCGCACCCGGCCCGGCTCATTTTTAAAAAGATGTTTGTAGAGATGGAGTCTCATCATGTTGCCCAAGCTGATCTGGAATTCCTGGCCTCAAACAATCCTCCTGCCTCTGATTCCTGAGTAGCTAGGATCAATCCATTGCTGAAGAGTACGTGGATGCTACTTTGCAGACTGTCAACCTGAATTTGTGTTTGCTTGACATTGTCTAATTATTGGTTTCAGTTTCAGTTTACCCACTTTTTGTCAGCAACATGCAGAAGAGACTGTGCCCTTTTTAGTGTATCCTATCAGGAAGCATCTCACATTGGTTTGTGCCATTACTGGTGCCGTGACTTTAAGCCACTTGGTTAAGGTGGAGTTGGCCATATTTCTCTGCTGCAAAATTACTGATTTTCCTCTTGTAATAAATAAGTGTGTGTGAGAAGATTCTTTGAGATGAGGTATATATGTCATTCTTCATCAAACTATGAGGTTTTTTTTTAAATGAAAGAAAATGTATTAAGAAACTAAAGGAATAAAAGAATGGCTACTCCATAGGCAGAGCAGCTTCACTTTAAGTGTTTGACATTAACTGATTTTTGTCCAAATCAAAAATAAGTACTGCGATGATTGAAAAATGATTATTACTAAATTTGTTTTCATTGTCTCAAGTTCTGCTGAACTCTGGATCCAGGCTGTGTCAATAGGGTAGTGTGGTGCCTCCTGTACCTGTCTCGACCTCCTACAGTCCTTTTTATTTATTTTGTTTTTTATAATAGAGACAGGGTCTTACTATGCTGCCCAGACTGGTTTCAAACTCCTGGGCTCAAGCAAATCTTCCTGCCTCAGCCTCCCAAAGTGCTGAGATTACAATCGTGAGCCACCACACCCAGCTAAGTTCTTTACCATCTTCAGAAAGTTTAGCTTGCACTTTCAGCAGGATGGATTCGCAGAAAGACTCTGAGAGAGAGTTGGGGACTAAGTTGATAATATCAAATACACTGAACTTGACCATGTTCACCATGCTCTGACTCTAGAGAAATGAGAGTGCTAATGAGGTTGGTGTCATTTTGTGTATCTTCTGTACCTTGAAGTCCCTCAGAAATCTTGCCACTGGGCTTCTTGTTCTAAGGACACAACAGTTTCTCTTTTTCTGTGGAGATGAAATCTAGATCTTCGATTTTGGAACCAAATTTGGACTCTTGACTCTGAAGCACCAATTTCTTCAGCAAGTTGTTCTCTGGAATCAATCCCAGGGTATAGGTTTTCATAAATGCCTTGATAAGAGTGTGTAATTGAGAGGTGCTATAGATGGTATGACACCATCTGGCTTCTCTACGTTGAAACTCCACACCAGGTTGATCTTGCCCATGGCTCTGGCTTGAATCTAAAGTCAGGTTCTGGTCTTTTCTGGAATCTGTGCCTAGCTCTTCAATTCTGGGCGACAGAGTGAGTCTCCGTCTCAAAAAAAAGAAAGAAAGAAAGAAAGAAAAGGCTGGGCACAGTGGCTCATGCCTGTAATCCCAGCACCTTGGGAGACCAAGGTGGGTGGATCACGAGGTCAGGAGTTCAAGACCAGCCTGGCCAAGATGGTGAAACCCCATCTCTACTAAAAATACAAAAAATAACCAGGTGTGGTGGTGTGTGCCTGTAATCCCAGCTACTCTGGAGGCTGAGGTAGGGAATTGCTTGAACCTGGGAGTTGGAGGTTGCAGTGAGCCGAGATCGTG
>NW_020262860.1:0-2758 GCF_003255815.1 Theropithecus gelada | reverse complement strand
CAGTTACGAATAAAATCCCTGAGTGCAGGTACTGGTCAACAGTGTTAAAAAGCTTCCGTATGTATGAAAATTTGCAGAAATAGAAAAAATATGTAAATAACATTTGAAGTGTTTTCTGTAATAAATGTAAAACATGATAATGTTGGAAAGCTTGGAAACACTTCCAAACTGGACCAGCCCCTTCAGAATAAAATGGCTCTTCCTGCTGGCTAAATCTATGTGGAACTTGCTGTGGGGGTGATGAGAACATCAGGCTCATTCATAGTTCCAGTCAGAAGAATAAGAGACTTTAGTGACATCCCATTGGCCTAGTTCTCACACTGCTGAAGGAGCCTGTCTGTTCTGAAATCCATAATCTTATCTCAAGAATGAGTGAAGGGGCTGGGCGCAGTGGCTCATGCCTGTAATCCCAGCACTTTGGGAGACCCAGGCAGGCAGATCACTTGAGGTCAGGAGTTCGAGACCAGCCTGGCCAACATGGTGAAACCCGTCTCTACCAAAAATATAAAAAATTAGCCACGTGTGGTGGTGCATGCCTATAATCTCAGCTACTGGGGAGGCTGAGGCAGGAGAATCACTTGAACTTGGGAGGTGGAGGTTGCAGAGAGCTGAGATTGCACCACTGCACTCCAGCTTGGGAGACAGAAGAATGAGTGAAGATTCCCCCTCTTGAGAAAATGTTGACCTGTAAAAGATTGTGAGGACCTGAATCGATCCACTTCTCTGTGGTTCAGAATGGTTTTATTTTCCATGCTATGACCTGGGGACAAGCTAAAGCATTTTTTCTCCTTCCTGATTGCTATAGCAAAACTATCAATATTGTCATGGTTCCAGCCAAAGAAGAGAGTGACCATGGATTCTTGCCTTGATTTATTTATTTATTTATTTATTTATTTTTTATTCGCTCTGTCGCCCAGGCTGGAGTGCAATGGCGTAATCTCAGCTCACTGCAAGCTCTGTCCCCCGGGTTCACACCATTCTCCTGCCTCAGCCTCCTGAGTACCTGGGACTGCAGGCGCCTGCCACCATGCCTGACTAATTTTTTGTACTTTTAGTAGAGATGGGGTTTCACCATGTTAGCCAGGATGGTCTCGATCTCTTGACCTCGTGATCCGCCCACCTTGGCCTCCCAAAGTGCTGGGATGATAGGCATGAGCCACCGTGCCTGACCTCTTGCCTTGATTTCTGTTCATTTCTTTCTCCTTGTGTTGGAGGAGCAGCAAGTTGGCCGGCTGGACTGTTCTGATCATGCATGAAGTACCTGGTGAGCAAGGAATTCATATGGTTTCCTAGTTGCATGTTTAGGGTAACCACATGGGGTCTGTAAAGGTGAAAGCAGCTCTGTCATGGCCAGTGGCAGGCTGGAACCATTGGACGGGTTTTCACTGCCTTCTTGGGCTTCTTTTCCAGGAGGACCCACTTATGTGACAATGGCTCTTGGGGTGTTGGGGTGAGATAACAGGTATCTTAAGCCTCTATTTAGTGTGTCCTTAGGGAAGTTTTAAATGTTGGGCATTGCTCCTAGCACAGGATTCTTAGCAAATAGTAGTCATAGTACTTTCTGGCTTGCTGACTGCTTAAACAGAAGTTTCAAACATAGAAACAGGTCGTGGTTTTTATATGTTATTGTATGTCTATAACTAGATGCTGGTCACAGCAAAGCCAGGTTAAAAACCCAAGATGCTGCTGGTGATGAATCCCATTTGCAATAGTACAGTAACTAAAAATCCAAAAGAAAAAAAATACAGGAGCTTTCATGACATAAACCATAAACCTTTACAGACACCAATAAAAGTAGACTTGAATAAGTGGCAGGATACTATAATAAGATTAAATTCAAATCAAAAGCTCCATGCTATTGGGAGAGCAGGATTGGACGAAGTGTTGCCAAAATATCTTGTAGGTAAGTGCAAATATTCACCAAGAAATCTTTAAAAATCAAGAATATTGGAAATATTTAAGTATATTATAGACCTCTATGCAGATGTAGGTCTGTTATAAGAGTAGATAGATGAATTGGAGAGCACAGGCTGCTTGCAGGACCCCTCCTCTCCTCCACCCCCAGAATAAGAGTTTATAGGCAGCATCACTAATTATGAGGGAAGGAAAACTGGTCAGTCAGTGATGCAGGCATAATAGGTGGGGAATGGATGTAGATTCTGTCCTCATACCGTATACTGACCATAGTTAGTCTCCAGCCTCTTCAGTGGTCAAATGGAGAGAGCATGGGCCAAGGTCTCCACCCTGAAATAATCGCACAGTGAGCACACACGCTGGTGTGGCCTGAGACGCCAGGTACACGAAGATGCTCTTGTAAGGCAGGATGTTCTAAGCACCGAGGGTCACCACCCAGAAACTGGCCAAGGGCCAGGCATGTTCAACATCCAGGGTTTGAATGCGCCAGACTTTCTGAGTTAACCCTTCACTGCACAGGGACTACGTGGTGGCTGCACAGAGAGCAGGAACAGGCAACAGGAGACCTGAGGAGGGACTCAGGCAGGTGTTTGTGAACAGGGGAAGGGGTGAAGGTCTGGGGGTAGGAAAGAACACTGGAAGAACTCAGCCTGTTGTCTGACGGCATGCATGTTTAAAGGAGGAGTAGCTGCACTGAGGAAAGAGCCCTGGGCCAGAGGCCGAGGCCATGAGGAGGGAAGGCAGTGCCGATGGCTGAGGCACAGGCAGTCCCAGGTTCCAGGGTCCACAGCAGAGCCCCAGCTGCAGCCTCATGCCCTCCTCCCCAGCACTGGCTTAGCAAGGG
>NW_020262859.1:0-2758 GCF_003255815.1 Theropithecus gelada | reverse complement strand
CAGTTACGAATAAAATCCCTGAGTGCAGGTACTGGTCAACAGTGTTAAAAAGCTTCCGTATGTATGAAAATTTGCAGAAATAGAAAAAATATGTAAATAACATTTGAAGTGTTTTCTGTAATAAATGTAAAACATGATAATGTTGGAAAGCTTGGAAACACTTGCAAACTGGACCAGCCCCTTCAGAATAAAATGGCTCTTCCTGCTAGCTAAATCTATGTGGAACTTGCTGTGGGGGTGATGAGAACATCAGGCTCATTCATAGTTCCAGTCAGAAGAATAAGAGACTTTAGTGACATCCCATTGGCCTAGTTCTCACACTGCTGAAGGAGCCTGTCTGTTCTGAAATCCATAATCTTATCTCAAGAATGAGTGAAGGGGCTGGGCGCAGTGGCTCATGCCTGTAATCCCAGCACTTTGGGAGACCCAGGCGGGCAGATCACTTGAGGTCAGGAGTTCGAGACCAGCCTGGCCAACATGGTGAAACCCGTCTCTACCAAAAATATAAAAAATTAGCCACGTGTGGTGGTGCATGCCTATAATCTCAGCTACTGGGGAGGCTGAGGCAGGAGAATCACTTGAACTTGGGAGGTGGAGGTTGCAGAGAGCTGAGATTGCACCACTGCACTCCAGCTTGGGAGACAGAAGAATGAGTGAAGATTCCCCCTCTTGAGAAAATGTTGACCTGTAAAAGATTGTGAGGACCTGAATCGATCCACTTCTCTGTGGTTCAGAATGGTTTTATTTTCCATGCTATGACCTGGGGACAAGCTAAAGCATTTTTTCTCCTTCCTGATTGCTATAGCAAAACTATCAATATTGTCATGGTTCCAGCCAAAGAAGAGAGTGACCATGGATTCTTGCCTTGATTTATTTATTTATTTATTTATTTATTTTTTATTCGCTCTGTCGCCCAGGCTGGAGTGCAATGGCGTAATCTCAGCTCACTGCAAGCTCTGTCCCCCGGGTTCACACCATTCTCCTGCCTCAGCCTCCTGAGTACCTGGGACTGCAGGCGCCTGCCACCACGCCTGACTAATTTTTTGTACTTTTAGTAGAGATGGGGTTTCACCATGTTAGCCAGGATGGTCTCGATCTCCTGACCTCGTGATCCGCCCACCTTGGCCTCCCAAAGTGCTGGGATGATAGGCATGAGCCACCGTGCCTGACCTCTTGCCTTGATTTCTGTTCATTTCTTTCTCCTTGTGTTGGAGGAGCAGCAAGTTGGCCGGCTGGACTGTTCTGATCATGCATGAAGTACCTGGTGAGCAAGGAATTCATATGGTTTCCTAGTTGCATGTTTAGGGTAACCACATGGGGTCTGTAAAGGTGAAAGCAGCTCTGTCATGGCCAGTGGCAGGCTGGAACCATTGGACGGGTTTTCACTGCCTTCTTGGGCTTCTTTTCCAGGAGGACCCACTTATGTGACAATGGCTCTTGGGGTGTTGGGGTGAGATAACAGGTATCTTAAGCCTCTATTTAGTGTGTCCTTAGGGAAGTTTTAAATGTTGGGCATTGCTCCTAGCACAGGATTCTTAGCAAATAGTAGTCATAGTACTTTCTGGCTTGCTGACTGCTTAAACAGAAGTTTCAAACATAGAAACAGGTCGTGGTTTTTATATGTTATTGTATGTCTATAACTAGATGCTGGTCACAGCAAAGCCAGGTTAAAAACCCAAGATGCTGCTGGTGATGAATCCCATTTGCAATAGTACAGTAACTAAAAATCCAAAAGAAAAAAAATACAGGAGCTTTCATGACATAAACCATAAACCTTTACAGACACCAATAAAAGTAGACTTGAATAAGTGGCAGGATACTATAATAAGATTAAATTCAAATCAAAAGCTCCATGCTATTGGGAGAGCAGGATTGGACGAAGTGTTGCCAAAATATCTTGTAGGTAAGTGCAAATATTCACCAAGAAATCTTTAAAAATCAAGAATATTGGAAATATTTAAGTATATTATAGACCTCTATGCAGATGTAGGTCTGTTATAAGAGTAGATAGATGAATTGGAGAGCACAGGCTGCTTGCAGGACCCCTCCTCTCCTCCACCCCCAGAATAAGAGTTTATAGGCAGCATCACTAATTATGAGGGAAGGAAAACTGGTCAGTCAGTGATGCAGGCATAATAGGTGGGGAATGGATGTAGATTCTGTCCTCATACCGTATACTGACCATAGTTAGTCTCCAGCCTCTTCAGTGGTCAAATGGAGAGAGCATGGGCCAAGGTCTCCACCCTGAAATAATCGCACAATGAGCACACACGCTGGTGTGGCCTGAGACGCCAGGTACACGAAGATGCTCTTGTAAGGCAGGATGTTCTAAGCACCGAGGGTCACCACCCAGAAACTGGCCAAGGGCCAGGCATGTTCAACATCCAGGGTTTGAATGCGCCAGACTTTCTGAGTTAACCCTTCACTGCACAGGGACTACGTGGTGGCTGCACAGAGAGCAGGAACAGGCAACAGGAGACCTGAGGAGGGACTCAGGCAGGTGTTTGTGAACAGGGGAAGGGGTGAAGGTCTGGGGGTAGGAAAGAACACTGGAAGAACTCAGCCTGTTGTCTGACGGCATGCATGTTTAAAGGAGGAGTAGCTGCACTGAGGAAAGAGCCCTGGGCCAGAGGCCGAGGCCATGAGGAGGGAAGGCAGTGCCGATGGCTGAGGCACAGGCAGTCCCAGGTTCCAGGGTCCACAGCAGAGCCCCAGCTGCAGCCTCATGCCCTCCTCCCCAGCACTGGCTTAGCAAGGG
>NW_020262858.1:0-2758 GCF_003255815.1 Theropithecus gelada | reverse complement strand
TGTAAATAGGCATTTCCAGCTAGGCAAATTTGCTTAATATTGGTTGTGATACAAAGTGCCTTTGAATTTGTTACTTATAAAACAGGAGAAGAGTTTATCAGACTGATTCTAGCTCATGTATATGAGCTAGGAGAGATAAAAACATGTAAGTATAATCATTTGATAACTGAAAAGGAATATGCTTGGGGCATATTGATGAGATAATCAACAGAGAGTTTTTCAAACTGATAAGCTTGTCAATGAATTTAAAAAAAAACATTAACTGCCTTTCTTTTACTTATTCTTACACACAGGACTATAAGTAAATATGATATTCAATATTTTACAAAGTATCTATAAGTAAATATGATATTCAATATTTTATAAATATATTTAATATTTTATAAAGTATTTAATTTTAATTTACTTAATTACTTAATTTTTCTATAAAGTTACAAAGTAATAACATATCATTTTGATACGACTTCAGGTTCTATTACTACAATGGACAAAAGTCATCAAATCCAAATTTATGTGTTGTGTTTATATCTTATGGATATAATTATTGTACAAAATACAGCTGCTCAACTCTTGACTTTGCGTTTAAAATTGTTGTTGTTGTTGGTTACTTTAACATTTTAGTTATGTGATAATCCAAATATGTGCACCACTTAAATATTCATAAGTATTATTATATTCAAGAAATATCATGACTTTTTTTTTTTGAGACCTATCATATACAGAAATATATACTTCAATACATTCTGGCCAGACTAATTTATCAATGTATTAAATACATTCTAAATGTGCTAAATCAATTGTTAATTTGAATTTATTTGATAACTGATAATTGGGTTCTTCAGAATGCATTTGGCTTGCACTTTGGGGCCAGTGTCTTCTGTCATACAGGTATTTCATATTTATATAGTAAATAAGAAAAAAGTGGCCTATCTGCATGTCTTGGATCAGAATTTCCTCCTAAATTACTAATACATCCTATTACTTAGAGTTTCTTTTCTTATTGTTGATTATTTAATTTTAATTTACTTTTTTACTTAATTTTTTCATAAGCCTATTTCTGTGTTCCCAATTCTGCCACTGATTTTTTTTTTTCACCTTTTAAGTTCAGGGGTGCATGTGCAGGTTTGTTAACATATGTAAACTCGTGTCTTCAGGGTTTGTTAACATAGACTATTTCATCCCCCAGGTATTAAGCCTAGTACACATTAATTATTTTTTCCTGATCCTCTCCCTCCTCCAACCCTCCACTCTTTGATAGGCCCCACTGTGTATTTTTCCCCTCTATGTGTCCATGTGTTCTCATCTTTTAGCTCCCACTTATAAGTGAGAACATGTGGCATTTGTTCCCACAAAGGAGATGGCATAGTTTTTTTTTTTTTTTAATGGCTTCATAGTATTCCATGGTGTGTAGTTGTATGTGTGCAGTCTTATTTCTGAGTTCTCTATGCTGTCCCTTGGTCTATGTGTCTGTTTTTGTACCAGAACCATGCTGTTTTGCTTACTGTAGCTCTGTGGTATAGTTTGAATTCAGGTAGTGTGATGCCTCCAGCTTTGTTCTTTTTGCTTAGGATTGCCTTGGATAGTTGGGCTCTTTTTTGGTTTCATACAAATTTTAAAATAGTTTTATTTTCTGGTTCTGTGAAGAGTCTCAATGCTAGTTTAATAGGAATAACAATGAATTTGGAAATTGCTTTGGGCAGTATGGCCATTTTCACAATATTGATTCTTCCAATTCATGAGCATGGAATGTTTTTCCATTTGTTTGTATCATCTCTGATTTATTCGAGCAGTGGTTTGTAATTCTCCTTGTAGAGATCTTTCATCTCCCTAGGTATATTCCTAGGTATTGTATTCCTTGACAATTGTGATTCCTTGATGTTCATCAGTGAAAAAATCCTCAAGAAAATACTGGCAAACTGAATCCAGCAGCACATCAAAAAACTTATCCACCATGATCATCTAGGCTTTATGTCTGGATGCAAGGCTGGTTCAACATACACGAATCAATAAATGTGATTCATCACATAAACAGAGCTAAAAACAAAAAAAACATGATTATCTCAATAGATGCAAAAAACACTTTTGATAAAATTCAACATCCATTCATGTTAAAAACACTCAATAAACTAGGTATTGAAGGAACATACCTCATAATAATAAGAGCCATCTGTAACAAACACACAACCAACATCATACTAAATGGGAAAAATCTGGAATTATTCCCTTGAAAACTGTCACAAGACAAGGATGCCCTCCCTTATCACTCACATTCAATGTAATATTGAAAGTTCTCAGTGTGCAAAAATCACAAGCATTCTTATACAATAGTAACAGACAAACAGAGAGCCAAATCATAAGTGAACTCCCATTCACAATTGCTTCAAAGAAAATAAAATACCTAGGAATCCAACTTACAAGGGATGTGAAGGACCTCTTCAAGGAGAACTACAAACCATTGCTCAATGAAATAAAAGAGGACACAAACAAATGGAAGAACATTCCATGCTCATGGATAGGAAGAATCAATATCGTGAAAATGTCCATAATGCCCAAGGCAATTTATAGATTCAATGCCATTCCCATCAAGCTACCAATGACTTTCTTCACAGAATTGGAAAAAACTACTTTAAAGTTCATATGGAATCAAAAAAGAGCCTGAATTGCCAAGACAATCCTGAGCCAAAAGAACAAAGCTGGAGGCATCATGCTACCTGACTTCAAACTATACTACAGGGCTACAGTAACCACAACAGCATGG
>NW_020262857.1:1105-2758 GCF_003255815.1 Theropithecus gelada | reverse complement strand
GTGGATCTCCTTGCTAGCCTTATTTCTGTGGAATCTGAGAACAGGTATTTCAGATAACATTGAAGACAATAGGGCCAAAGGAAATATTCTCCATTAACAAAGAGAAAGAAGCTTTCTGAGAAACTTCTTTGTGTTCTGTGAAATCATTTCACAGAGTTACAGCTTTCCCCTCAAGAAGCCTTTCACTAAGAGACTTCTTGTGGAATTGGCAAAGTGATATTTGGAAGCCCTTAGAGGGCTACGTTGAAAAAGGAAATATCCTCAGATGAAATCTGCAAAGAAGCTTTCTGAGAAACTGCTTAGTGTTCTGTTAATTCATCTCACAGAGTTACATCTGTATTTCGTGGATATCCTTGCTAGCTTATTTATGTGGAATCTGAGAACAGATATTTCGGATCCCTTTGAGGGCTATAGGGCCAAAGGAAATATCCTCCGATAACAAAGAGAAAGAAGCTTTCTTGGAAACTTCTTTGTGTTCTGTGAAATCATCTCACAGAGTTACAGCTTCTCCCTCAAGAGGCCTTTCGCTAAGACAGTTCTTGTGGAATTGGCAAAGTGATATTTGGAGGCCCAGGGAGCGCTATGGTGAAAAAGTAAATATCCTCAGATGAAATCTGGAAAGAAGCTGTCTGAGAAACTGCTCTGAGATGGGTGACTTTCACTCACGCAGTTACATCTGTATTTCTTGTATCTCTTTGTTAGACTTATTTCTGTGGAATCTGAGAACAGATATTTCGGATCCCTTTGAAGACTATAGGGCCAAAGGAAATCTCCTCCGATAACAAAGAGAAAGAAGCTTTCTGAGAAACTTCTTTGTGTTCTCTGAAATCATCACACAGAGTTACAGCTTTCACCTCAAGAAGCCTCTGGCTAAGGCAGTTCCTGTGGAATTGGCAAAGTGATATTTGGAAGCCCTTAGACGGCTATGGTGAAAAAGGAAATATCCTCAGATGAAATCTGGAAAGAAGCTTTCTGAGAAACTGCTCTGTGATGTGTGAATTCCACTCACAGAGTTACATCTGTATTTCGTGCATCTCTTTGCTAGCCTTATTTCTGTGTAATCTGAGAACAGATATTTCGGATCCCTTTGAAGACTATAGGGCCAAAGGAAATATCCTCCGATAACAAAGAGAAAGAAGCTTTCTGAGAAACTTCTTTATGTTCTGTGAAATCATCTCACAGAGTTACAGCTTTCCCCTCAAGAAGCCTCTCGCTAAGACAGTTCTTGTGGAAATGGCAGAGTGACATTTGGAGGCCCTTAGAGGGTATGGTGAAAAGGGAAATATCCTCAGACGAAATCTGGAAAGAAGTTTTCTGAGAAACAGCTCTGTGATGTGTGACTTCCACTCACATTGTTACATCTGTATATCGTGCATCTCTTTACTAGCCTTAGTTCTGTGGAATCTGAAAACAGATATTTCGGATCCCTGTGAAGACTATAGGGCCAAAGGAAATATCCTCCGATAACAAACAGAAAGAAGCTTTCTGAGAAACTTCTTTGTGTTCTGTGAAATCATCTCACAGAGTTACAGCTTTCCACTCCAGAAGCCTTTGGCTAAGACAGTTCTTGTGGAATTGGCAAAGTGATATTTGGAAGCCCATAGAGGGCTACAGTGAAAAAGGAAATATCCTCAAATGAAATCTGGAAGGAAG
>NW_020262857.1:0-1073 GCF_003255815.1 Theropithecus gelada | reverse complement strand
CTCAAGAAGCCTCTCGCTAAGACAGTTCTTGTGGAAATGGCAGAGTGACATTTGGAGGCCCTTAGAGGGTATGGTGAAAAGGGAAATATCCTCAGACGAAATCTGGAAAGAAGTTTTCTGAGAAACAGCTCTGTGATGTGTGACTTCCACTCACATTGTTACATCTGTATATCGTGCATCTCTTTACTAGCCTTAGTTCTGTGGAATCTGAAAACAGATATTTCGGATCCCTTTGAAGAGTATAGGGCCAAAGGAAATATCCTCCGATAACAAACAGAAAGAAGCTTTCTGAGAAACTTCTTTGTGTTCTGTGAAATCATCTCACAGAGTTACAGCTTTCCCCTCAAGAAGCCTTTCGGTAAGACAGTTCTTTTGGGATTGGCCAAGTGATATTTGGAAGCCCATAGTGGGCTATGGTGAAAAAGGAAATATCCTCAGATGAAAACTGGAAAGAAGCTTTCTAAGAAACTGCTCTGTGATGTGTGACTTCCACTCACAGAAGTACATCTGTATTTCGTGGATCTCTTTGCTAGCCTTATTTCTGTGGGATCTGAGAACAGATATTTCGGATCCCTTTGAAGACTATAGGGCCAAAGGAAATATCCTCCGATAACAAAGAGAAAGAAGCTTTGTGAGAAACTTCTTTGTGTTCTGTGAAATCATCTCACAGAGTTGCAGCTTTCCCCTCAAGAAGCTTTTCGCTAAGACAGGTCTTGTGGAATTGGCAAAGTGATATTTGCAAGCCCAAACAGGGCTACGGTGAAAAAGGAAATATCCTCAGATGAAATCTGCAAAGAAGCTTTGTGAGAAACTGCTCTGTGATGTGTGACTTCCACTCCCAGAGTTACATCTGTATTTCGTGGATCTCTTTGCTAGCCTTATTTCTGTGGAATCTGAGAACAGATATTTCGGATCCCTTTGAAGACTATAGCGCCAAAGGAAATATACTCCTATAACAAAGAGAAAGATGCTTTCTGAGAAACTACTTTGTGTTCCGTGAAATAATCTCACAGAGTTACAGCTTTTCCCTCAAGAAGCCTTTCGCTAAGACACTTCTTGTGGAATTGGCAAAG
>NW_020262856.1:0-2759 GCF_003255815.1 Theropithecus gelada | reverse complement strand
TGTAAATAGGCATTTCCAGCTAGGCAAATTTGCTTAATATTGGTTGTGATACAAAGTGCCTTTGAATTTGTTACTTATAAAACAGGAGAAGAGTTTATCAGACTGATTCTAGCTCATGTATATGAGCTAGGAGAGATAAAAACATGTAAGTATAATCATTTGATAACTGAAAAGGAATATGCTTGGGGCATATTGATGAGATAATCAACAGAGAGTTTTTCAAACTGATAAGCTTGTCAATGAATTTAAAAAAAAACATTAACTGCCTTTCTTTTACTTATTCTTACACACAGGACTATAAGTAAATATGATATTCAATATTTTACAAAGTATCTATAAGTAAATATGATATTCAATATTTTATAAATATATTTAATATTTTATAAAGTATTTAATTTTAATTTACTTAATTACTTAATTTTTCTATAAAGTTACAAAGTAATAACATATCATTTTGATACGACTTCAGGTTCTATTACTACAATGGACAAAAGTCATCAAATCCAAATTTATGTGTTGTGTTTATATCTTATGGATATAATTATTGTACAAAATACAGCTGCTCAACTCTTGACTTTGCGTTTAAAATTGTTGTTGTTGTTGGTTACTTTAACATTTTAGTTATGTGATAATCCAAATATGTGCACCACTTAAATATTCATAAGTATTATTATATTCAAGAAATATCATGACTTTTTTTTTTTTGAGACCTATCATATACAGAAATATATACTTCAATACATTCTGGCCAGACTAATTTATCAATGTATTAAATACATTCTAAATGTGCTAAATCAATTGTTAATTTGAATTTATTTGATAACTGATAATTGGGTTCTTCAGAATGCATTTGGCTTGCACTTTGGGGCCAGTGTCTTCTGTCATACAGGTATTTCATATTTATATAGTAAATAAGAAAAAAGTGGCCTATCTGCATGTCTTGGATCAGAATTTCCTCCTAAATTACTAATACATCCTATTACTTAGAGTTTCTTTTCTTATTGTTGATTATTTAATTTTAATTTACTTTTTTACTTAATTTTTTCATAAGCCTATTTCTGTGTTCCCAATTCTGCCACTGATTTTTTTTTTTCACCTTTTAAGTTCAGGGGTGCATGTGCAGGTTTGTTAACATATGTAAACTCGTGTCTTCAGGGTTTGTTAACATAGACTATTTCATCCCCCAGGTATTAAGCCTAGTACACATTAATTATTTTTTCCTGATCCTCTCCCTCCTCCAACCCTCCACTCTTTGATAGGCCCCACTGTGTATTTTTCCCCTCTATGTGTCCATGTGTTCTCATCTTTTAGCTCCCACTTATAAGTGAGAACATGTGGCATTTGTTCCCACAAAGGAGATGGCATAGTTTTTTTTTTTTTTTAATGGCTTCATAGTATTCCATGGTGTGTAGTTGTATGTGTGCAGTCTTATTTCTGAGTTCTCTATGCTGTCCCTTGGTCTATGTGTCTGTTTTTGTACCAGAACCATGCTGTTTTGCTTACTGTAGCTCTGTGGTATAGTTTGAATTCAGGTAGTGTGATGCCTCCAGCTTTGTTCTTTTTGCTTAGGATTGCCTTGGATAGTTGGGCTCTTTTTTGGTTTCATACAAATTTTAAAATAGTTTTATTTTCTGGTTCTGTGAAGAGTCTCAATGCTAGTTTAATAGGAATAACAATGAATTTGGAAATTGCTTTGGGCAGTATGGCCATTTTCACAATATTGATTCTTCCAATTCATGAGCATGGAATGTTTTTCCATTTGTTTGTATCATCTCTGATTTATTCGAGCAGTGGTTTGTAATTCTCCTTGTAGAGATCTTTCATCTCCCTAGGTATATTCCTAGGTATTGTATTCCTTGACAATTGTGATTCCTTGATGTTCATCAGTGAAAAAATCCTCAAGAAAATACTGGCAAACTGAATCCAGCAGCACATCAAAAAACTTATCCACCATGATCATCTAGGCTTTATGTCTGGATGCAAGGCTGGTTCAACATACACGAATCAATAAATGTGATTCATCACATAAACAGAGCTAAAAACAAAAAAAACATGATTATCTCAATAGATGCAAAAAACACTTTTGATAAAATTCAACATCCATTCATGTTAAAAACACTCAATAAACTAGGTATTGAAGGAACATACCTCATAATAATAAGAGCCATCTGTAACAAACACACAACCAACATCATACTAAATGGGAAAAATCTGGAATTATTCCCTTGAAAACTGTCACAAGACAAGGATGCCCTCCCTTATCACTCACATTCAATGTAATATTGAAAGTTCTCAGTGTGCAAAAATCACAAGCATTCTTATACAATAGTAACAGACAAACAGAGAGCCAAATCATAAGTGAACTCCCATTCACAATTGCTTCAAAGAAAATAAAATACCTAGGAATCCAACTTACAAGGGATGTGAAGGACCTCTTCAAGGAGAACTACAAACCATTGCTCAATGAAATAAAAGAGGACACAAACAAATGGAAGAACATTCCATGCTCATGGATAGGAAGAATCAATATCGTGAAAATGTCCATAATGCCCAAGGCAATTTATAGATTCAATGCCATTCCCATCAAGCTACCAATGACTTTCTTCACAGAATTGGAAAAAACTACTTTAAAGTTCATATGGAATCAAAAAAGAGCCTGAATTGCCAAGACAATCCTGAGCCAAAAGAACAAAGCTGGAGGCATCATGCTACCTGACTTCAAACTATACTACAGGGCTACAGTAACCACAACAGCATGG
>NW_020262855.1:0-2760 GCF_003255815.1 Theropithecus gelada | reverse complement strand
TTTGCATTTCTCTGATGGCCAGTGATGATGAGCATTTTTTCATGTGTCTGTTGGCTGTATGAATGTCTTCTTTTGAGAAATGTCTGTTAAACCATCAAAGATCAAAAGAGACAAAGAAGGCCATTACATAATGGTAAAGGGATCAATTCAACAGGAAGAGCTAACTATCCTAAATATATATGCACCCAATACAGGAGCACCCAGATTCATAAAGCAAGTCCTTAGAGACTTACAAAGAGACTTAGACTCCCATACAATAATAATGGGAGACTTCAACACTCCACTGTCAACATTAGACAGATCAACGAGACAGAAAGTTAACAAGGATATCCAGGAATTGAACTCATATCTGCAGCAAGCAGACCTAATAGACATCTATAGAACTCTCCACCCCAAATCAACAGAATATACATTCTTCTCAGCACCACATCGTACTTATTCCAAAATTGACCACGTAATTGGAAGTAAAGCACTCCTCAGCAAATGTACAAGAACAGAAATTATAACAAACTGTCTCTCAGACCACAGTGCAATCAAACTAGAACTCAGGACTAAGAAACTCAATCAAAACTGCTCAACTACATGGAAACTGAACAACCTGCTCCTGAATGACTACTGGGTACATAAAGAAATGAAGGCAGAAATAAAGATGTTCTTTGAAACCAATGAGAACAAAGATACAACATACCAGAATCTCTGGGACACATTTAAAGCAGTGTGTAGAGGGAAATTTATAGCACTAAATGCCCACAAGAGAAAGCAGGAAAGATCTAAAATTGACACTCTAACATCGCAATTAAAAGAACTAGAGAAGCAAGAGCAAACACATTCGAAAGCTAGCAGAAGGCAAGAAATAACTAAGATCAGAGCAGAATGAAGGAGATAGAGACACAAAAAACCCTCCAAAAAATCAATGAATCCAGGAGTTGGTTTTTTGAAAAGATCAACAAAATTGACAGACCACTAGCAAGACTAATAAAGAAGAAAAGAGAGAAGAATCAAATCGACGCAATTAAAAATGATAAAGGGGATATCACCACCGACCCCACAGAAATACAAACTACCATCAGAGAATACTATAAACACCTCTACGCAAATAAACTGGAAAATCTAGAAGAAATGGATAATTTCCTGGACACTTACACTCTTCCAAGACTAAACCAGGAAGAAGTTGAATCCCTGAATAGACCAATAGCAGGCTCTGAAATTGAGGCAATAATTAATAGCCTACCAACCAAAAAAAGTCCAGGACCAGATGGATTCACAGCTGAATTCTACCAGAAATACAAGGAGGAGTTGGTACCATTCCTTCTGAAACTATTCCAATCAATAGAAAAAGAGGGAATCCTCCCTAACTCATTTTATGAGGCTAACATCATCCTGATACCAAAGCCTGGCAGAGACACAACAAAAAAAGAGAATTTTAGACCAATATCCCTGATGAACATCGATGCAAAAATCCTCAATAAAATACTGGCAAACCGGATTCAGCAGCACATCAAAAAGCTTATCCACCATGATCAAGTGGGCTTCATCCCTGGGATGCAAGGCTGGTTCAACATTCGCAAATCAATAAACATAATCCAGCATATAAACAGAACCAAAGACAAGAACCACATGATTATCTCAATAGATGCAGAAAAGGCTTTTGACAAAATTCAACAGCCCTTCATGCTAAAAACGCTCAATAAATTCGGTATTGATGGAACGTACCTCAAAATAATAAGAGTTATTTATGACAAACCCACAGCCAATATCATACTGAATGGGCAAAAACTGGAAAAATTCCCTTTGAAAACTGGCACAAGACAGGGATGCCCTCTCTCACCACTCCTATTCAACATAGTGTTGGAAGTTCTGGCTAGGGCAATTAGGCAAGAGAAAGAAATCAAGGGTATTCAGTTAGGAAAAGAAGAAGTCAAATTGTCCCTGTTTGCAGATGACATGATTGTATATTTAGAAAACCCCATTGTCTCAGCCCAAAATCTCCTTAAGCTGATAAGCAACTTCAGCAAAGTCTCAGGATACAAAATTAATGTGCAAAAATCACAAGCATTCTTATACACCAGTAACAGACAAACACAGACCCAAATCATGAATGAACTTCCATTCACAATTGCTTCAAAGAGAATAAAATACCTAGGAATCCAACTTACAAGGGATGTAAAGGACCTCTTCAAGGAGAACTACAAACCACTGCTCAGTGAAATAAAAGAGGACACAAACAAATGGAAGAACATACCATGCTCATGGATAGGAAGAATCAATATCGTGAAAATGGCCATACTGCCCAAGGTAATTTATAGATTCAATGCCATCCCCATCAAGCTACCAATGAGTTTCTTCACAGAATTGGAAAAAACTGCTTTAAAGTTCATATGGAACCAAAAAAGAGCCCGCATCTCCAAGACAATCCTAAGTCAAAAGAACAAAGCTGGAGGCATCACGCTACCTGACTTCAAACTATACTACAAGGCTACAGTAACCAAAACAGCATGGTACTGGTACCAAAACAGAGATATAGACCAATGGAACAGAACAGAGTCCTCAGAAATAATACCACACATCTACAGCCATCTGATCTTTGACAAACCTGAGAGAAACAAGAAATGGGGAAAGGATTCCCTATTTAATAAATGGTGCTGGGAAAATTGGCTAGCCATAAGTAGAAAGCTGAAACTGGATCCTTTCCTTACTCCTTATACGAAAATTAATTCAAGATGGATTAGAGACTTAAATGTTAGACCTAATACCATAAAA
>NW_020262854.1:0-8831 GCF_003255815.1 Theropithecus gelada | reverse complement strand
GGGCCACCATATAGTTCCAGCTACTCGGAGGCTGAGGCAGGAGAATCGACTGAGCCCAGAATGTGGAGGTTGCAGTGAGCTGATATCATACTGTTACACTCCAGCCTGGGCAGAAGAGCAAGGCTCTGCCTCAATCAATCAATCAATCAATCAATCAATCAATCAGTGTAGAAATAAGTCAATCTGATCAATTTATAAAAATACATTCCAAAAATAAGTTCCTCAACTGGTACAATGGATTGTCTTTAGTCAGTTTATTAAAAAATCAATTATTGTTTCTTCAAACATTCTTGAAAATGCATAACTGCACATATCTTTGGGAAAAAACATCCAGAAATAAACCATTGTTAAACAATATTTTCCATCCCACAACTAGCGGATCTTGACTTTAAAATGTTTGTATAGGCCAGGCGCCATGAGTCGTGCCTGGAATCCCAGCACATTGGGAGGCCAAGGTGGGGGGGATCACCTGAGAACAAGAGTTCGAGACCAGCGTGGCCAACGTGGTGAAATCCCGTCTCCACTAAAAGTACAAAAATTAGCTGGGTGTAGTGGCGCGTGCCAGTAGTACCAACTACTCGGGAGGCTGAGACTCAAGAAATGCTTGAACCCAGGAGGTGGAGGATGCAGTGAGCCAAGATGGGACCACTACACTCCAGCCTGGACGACATAGCAAGACTCTTGTCTCAAAAAACATAAAATAAAAATAAATAAATGTTTGTATAAATGAAGATATCTAAGGGATTTTAATTTTCACATAAAGCTGTAGTGTAGTATCATTATCATCATGTGCATCTCTTCTCAGAACTAGACTAGAAATCCACGTTGTTGTTGTTGCTTGTCATCATTTCAGGTTTGTTTCTTGGGTTTTTTTTTTGTTTCGTTTTGTTTTCTGACGGAATCTCACTCTGTAGCCCAGGCTGGAGTGCAGTGGCGCGATGTCGGCTCACTGCAAGCTGCACCTCCCGGGTTCAAGCCATTCTCCTGCCTTGGCCTCCCGAGTAGCTGGAACTACAGGTGCCCGCCACCACGCCCGGCTAATATTTTGTATTTTTAGTAGAGACGGGGTGTCACCATGTTAGCCAGGATGGTCTCTATCTCCTGACCTCGTGAGCCGCCCGCCTCAGCCTCCCAAAGTGCTGGGATTACAGGCGTGAGCCACCGCACCCGGCCTCAGGTATTCTTTCACATTTGCCAGTTGTTGAAAATTAAAAAACAGAATATACATATAGATAACAAATGAATTAAAATTTGCTATCTGGTGAAAAGTTTATTTAGCGGCTTAAACAGAGAAGAAGAAAGGGTGAACTGAATGATAAAAAAATGTCGGCCGGGCCTGGTAGCTCACGCCTATAATCCCAGCACTTTGGGAGGCCAAGGCTGGTGGATCACCTGAGGTCAGGAGTTTGAGACCAGCCTGGCTAACACGGTGAAACTCCGTCGCTACTAAAAATACAAAAATTAGCTGGGCGTGGTGGCACGCACCTGTAATCCCAGCTACTCCGGAGGCTGAGGCAGGATAATTGCTTGAACCAGGAGTCAGAGGCTGCAGTGAGCCAAGATCGCCACTGCACTCCAGCCTGGCAACAGAACGAGACTCCACCTCAAAAAATTAAAATAAAAAATGTCAACCAGGCGCGGTGGCTCACGCCTGTAATCCCAGCATTTTGGGAGGCCGAGATGGGTGGATCACGAGGTCAGAAGATCAAGACCATCCTGGCTAACACAGTGAAACCCCACCTCTACCAAAAATACAAAAAAAAAGTTAGCCAGGCATGGTGGCATGCGCCTGTAGTCCCAGCTACTCAGAAGGCTGAGACAGAAGAATCACTTGAACCCAGGAGGCGGAGGTTGCAGTGAGCTGAGATCGTGTCACTGTACTCCAGCCTGGGCAACAGAACAAGACTCCGTCTCAAAAAAGAAAAACAGAAATGTCACAGAGGGTTTCACAAACAGACAAATGGAGATAAACTAGGAAAATGATAGTGAGATATGGAGGAATAGACAGGATCATGTACATGTTCTATGAACAGTATGGCCAACATGGCAAAACCTCATGTCTACTAAAAATATAAAAATTAGCTGGGTGTGGTGGTGCGCACCTGTAATCCTAGCTACTCGGGAGGCTGAGGCAGAATCGCTTGAACGAAGAAGGTGAAGGTCGCAGTGAGCCAAGATCATGCCACTGCACTCTAGCCTTAGAAAGAGAGTGAGACGGCCGGGCGCGGTGGCTCAAGCCTGTAATCCCAGCACTTTGGGAGGCCGAGGCGGGTGGATCACGAGGTCAGGAGATCGAGACCATCCTGGCTAACATGGTGAAACCCCGTCTCTACTAAAAATACAAAAAACTAGCCGGGCGAGGTGGCGGGCGCCTGTAGTCCCAGCTACTCGGAGGCTGAGGCAGGAGAATGNACAGTGAAACCCCACCTCTACCAAAAATACAAAAAAAAAGTTAGCCAGGCATGGTGGCATGCGCCTGTAGTCCCAGCTACTCAGAAGGCTGAGACAGAAGAATCACTTGAACCCAGGAGGCGGAGGTTGCAGTGAGCTGAGATCGTGTCACTGTACTCCAGCCTGGGCAACAGAACAAGACTCCGTCTCAAAAAAGAAAAACAGAAATGTCACAGAGGGTTTCACAAACAGACAAATGGAGATAAACTAGGAAAATGATAGTGAGATATGGAGGAATAGACAGGAGCATGTACATGTTCTATGAACAGTATGGCCAACATGGCAAAACCTCATCTCTACTAAAAATATAAAAATTAGCTGGGTGTGGTGGTGCGCACCTGTAATCCTAGCTACTCGGGAGGCTGAGGCAGAATCGCTTGAACGAAGAAGGTGAAGGTCGCAGTGAGCCAAGATCATGCCACTGCACTCTAGCCTTAGAAAGAGAGTGAGACTCCATCTCAAAAAAAAAAAAAAAATACTTTTTTTTTTTTTTGCTCCTGGAAATGGAAAGAATGGCAAAAAAGTTATTCTTTTTTTTGTTTTTTTTGAGACAGAGTCTCACTTTACTGCCCAGGCTGGAGTGCAGTGGTGTGATCTTGGTTCACTGCAACCTCTGCCTCCTGGGTTCAAGTGATTCTCCTGCCTCAGCCTCCTGAGAAGCTGGGACTACAGGCGCATGCCATCATGCCCAACTAATTTTTGTATTATTAGTAGAGGCAGGGTTTCGCCATGTTGGCCAGGCTGGTCTCAAACTCCTGACTTCGTGATCTGCCCACACTGGCCTCCCAAAGCGCTGGCACAACAGGCGTGAGCCACCGCGCCCAGCCATAACAGGTTATTCTTACAGGCTTATTAGTACTATTTGATAACCATACATATAAATTAGATACATACACTTTTATATATAAAGTTCTTGTTACAATTTACTACAACCACCATAAGCCAAAGATAATACCTTGGGGTGAGGAAAGATGTTGCTCTTGCAGCTTCTCTTGAGAGAGGAGTCCCAAGTAGCTGAGAACAACATACTTTGTTTCATAGTGAAATCCCAGAGGCACAGTAGAAGAGGACGCCATTGAATTGGCTGGTGAGGCTCCAAAAAGGTCTACTTATGGATGTGTAAAACCTAAGAACAGAAAAGTAATGTTTTCAGTTTAAAGTTTATTACATGCCACTTTAAGTTGTTTCACACCAAAATGTCTTGTGCAACTCTTGGAGTGTTCTTTTTTTTTTTTTTGAGGTGGAGTCTCACTCTTGTTGCTCAGGCTGGAGTGCCCTAGTGGCGCAATCTCAGCTCACCGCAACCTCTGCCTCCCGGGTTCAAGCGACTGCACTTCAGCCTGGCGACAGAGTAAGACTCCGTCTCATAAAAAAGTATTGCACATACAATTACATGCAGTACATAATACTTGATAATATTAGATGACTTACTGGTTTATGTATTTACTACACTTAGAGTGTACTCCTACTTATTAAAAAAAAAAAAGTGAACTGTGAAAGTCTCAGGGCAGGTGGTCCTCTAGGAGGGATTCCAGAAAAAGGCATTGTTACTGGAAATGTCAACTCCATGGGTGTTACTGCCCCTGAAAACTGTCCAGTGGGACAAGGTTAGGAGGTGGAAGACAGTGATATTAATAATTCTGATTCTGTGTAGGCCTAGGCTAATGAGTCTGTTTGTATCTTAGTTTTTAGGAAAACAGTTTAAAAGGAAAAGAAAAAAAAAAGAAAACTAAAAAAAAAAAAAAAAACTTATAAAATAAGGACATAGGCAATGCATGGTGGCTCACGCATGTAATCCCAGAACTTTAGAAGGCTGAGGTGGGAATTCAGGACCCCACTGCTTGAGGCCAGGAGTTCAGGACCTGCCTGGGCAATATATCAAGACTCTACAAAAAAATTTAAAACATTAGCTGGGCGTGGTAGGGCCTGCCCATGGTCCCAGCTACTCAGGAAGCTGAGGCAGGAGGATTGCTTGAGCTGAGGAGGTCAAGACTGCAGTGAGTTACAATTGCACCACTGTACACCAGCCTGGGAAACAGTGCAAGACCCTGTCTTAAAAAAAGAGAAGACAGGGGCCGGGCACAGTGGCTCACACCTGTAATCTCAGCACTTTGGGAGGCTGAGGCAGGCGGATCACAAGGTCAGGAGATTGAGACCATCCTGGCCAACATGGTGAAACCCTGTCTCTACTAAAAATACAAAAAATTATCCGGGCATGGTAGCGGGCACCTGTAATCCCAGCTACTCGGGAGGCTAAGAGAGGAGAATAGCACGAACCCAGGAGGCAGAGCTTGCAGTGAGCTAAGATCACAACACTGCACTCCAGCCTGGGCAAAAGAGCGAGACTCCGTCTCAAAAAACAGAGAGAGAAGACAAAAAGCTAGGTGTGCTGGCTCATATCTGTAATCCCAGCACTTTAGGAGGCAGAGGCAGGTAGACTGCTTGAAACCAGCCTGACGACATGGTAAAACCTTGTCTCTACACAAATTTTAAAAGTTAGCCAGGTATCTGGTGCACACCTATAATCCCAGCTACTCAGAAGCTGAGATGGGAAGATTGCTTGAGCCCAGGAGGTAGAGGCTGCAGTGAGCCATGATCACACCACTGTACTCCAGCCTAGGTAACAGAGCAACACCCTGTCTCAATAACTAAAACAAAAAGAAATAGAAGATAAAGCTTTTCGGTAACTTTTTGTGTGTTCATTCAACACACATTTTTTAAGCTGCAAGGTACTCTATAGGCATTAGACATGAACACAAATATGATAAATCACCAGACCTCAGGAGTTTTCAAACAGAGGTAAACAAAAATACATGTAACAAAAACACGGACTGGAAAAAGAGGCAATATTGGCAAAATTTAAGATCTGTGATAAGCAAACTAAGATAAATATCCTAGAATGATGAACAATTTTTAAAAATACAAGCAGAATTTGAAATATACAGAATAAAAAGGCTATAGATATAAGTGGCTGGCACAGTGGCTCATGCTTATTTTATTTTATTTTTTATTTTTTTATTTTTTTTTTTGAGACGGAGTCTCGCTCTGTGGCCCAGGCTGGAGTGCAGTGGCCGGATCTCAGCTCACTGCAAGCTCCGCCTCCTGGGTTCACGCCATTCTCCTGCCTCAGCCTCCCGAGTAGCTGGGACTACAGGCGCCCGCCACCTCGCCCGGCTAATTTTTTGTATTTTTTAGTAGAGACGGGGTTTCACCGTGTTAGCCAGCATGGTCTTGATCTCCTGACCTCGTGATCCGCCCATCTCAGCCTCCCAAAGTGCTGGGATTACAGGCTTGAGCCACCACGCCCGGCCGGCTCATGCTTATAATTCCAACACTGTGGAAGGCCAAGGCAGGAGGATCACTTGAGGTCAGGAATTCAACACCAGCCTGGACATCACGGTGAGACCCTGTCTCTACAAAAAATAAAATTAGCCCTGGGTATGGTGGCATGCACCTGTAGTCCTAGCTACTTGGGAGGCTGATAAGGCAGGAGGATCACTTGAGCCCAGGAGCTTGAGGTTACAAGGAGCTATGATCACATACCAATGCACTCCAGCCTGGGTGACAAAGCAGGACCATGTCTTTAAAAAAAAAAAAAAATCATACTGGAGGTGGTAAGGAAGACACACTGGAGAGTAGAGGCAAGGAGACAAGTTAGGAGAATATGGAGAAACCTCAGCAAGAGATGTAAGAAGGCATGAACTAGCATAGGAACAGAACACTGAAAAGGGGAGGATGGATAGGAAAAAGGTTAGGAATTCAAAGATCTGTTGGTTAACTCAGTGAGTGACCGACCCAGGAAGCTGTAAGGTAAGTGGTATTACTCCTATTGCTCAAACCAGATAATATAGGAAGAGCTAGTTTGGGGAAAGATAAGGAAATCACTTTAGGGTATACAGGAGTCCCCGACTTACGACAGTTTGGCTTACAATTTTTTCACTTTATGATGGCAGTGCGAACAGGATATGCATTCAGTAGAAACTGAACTTCAATTATCCATACAACCACTCTGTTTTTTCACTTTCAATACGGTATTCAAGAAATTTGATGGCCGGGTGCAGTGGCTCATGTCTGTAACTGCACATGCTGGGAGGCTGAGGCAGGTGGATTACCTGAGGCCAGGAGTTCAAGATCAGCCTGGCCAACATGGCAAAACCCCATCTCTAGTAAAAATACAAAAATTAGCCAGTCGTGGTGGCGTGCGCCTGTAGTCCCAGCTACTTGGGAGGCTGAGACAGGAGAATTGTTTGAACCCGGGAGGAAGAGGCTGAAGTGAGCTGAGATCACACCACTGCACTCCAGCTTGGGCAACAAGAACAAGACTCTGTCTCAAAAAAAAAAAAGAAATTTGATAAGACATTCAATACTTTACTATAAAATAGGTTTTATATTTCATGATTTTACACAGCTGCAGGCTAATGTGTTTTAAGCACACTTAAATGTGCTTAATGTGTGGTTGGGAACAGTGGTTCACATCTGTAATCCTAGCACTTCGGGAGGCCAAGGCAGAAGGATCACTTGAGCTTAGGAGTTTGAGACAAGCCTGGGCAACATGGCAAAATCCCATTTCTACAAAAAATTTTAAAAAAACATTTTTTGCTTAATGTGTTTTAAACATAGGCTGTTATATTTGGTAGGTGTATTACATGCATTTTCAACATATATTTTACACTTACGATGGGTTTCTCGGGATGTAACCCCACTGTAAGTTGAGGAGCATCTAAACTGAATTTTCAAGTACCTACAGGTCATCCAGATAGTGATACAGAATAAGCAGTTGGATATAAAGGTCTTTAAGAGGCAGGGAGCGGTGGCTCACGCCTGTAATCCCAGCACTTTGGGAGGCCCAGGTAGGTGGATCACGAGGTCAGGAGATCGAGACCATCCTGGCTAGCACAGTGAAGCTCTGTCTCTACTGAAAATAGACAAAATTAGCCGGGCGTGATGGGGGGCACCTGTAGTCCCAGCTGCTCAGGAGGCTGAGGCAGGAGAATCACTTGAACCCAGGAGGCAGAGCTTGCAGTGAGCCGAGATCGCGCCACTGCACTCTAACCTGGGGGACAGAGCTAGACGCCATCTCAAAAAAAAAAAAAAAAAAAAAGAGAACGAGGTCTAGCCTGGAGATACAAAATTCTAAGTATTCTGTGTAAATAAATATAAGTCAACTGAATTACCTGAAAAGCATGAATGGCCAGGAGCAGTGGCTCACGCCTCTAATCCCAGCACTTTGGGAGGCCAAGGCAGGCAGATCATGAGGTCAAGAGTTCAAGACCATCCTGGCCAACATGGTGAAGCCCTGTCTCTGTTAGCTGGGCATGGTGGCACATGCCTGTAATCCCAGCTACTTGGGAGACTGAAGCAGGAGAATTGCTTGAATTGGGACCCAGGAGGCAGAGGTTGCAGTGAGTTGAGATTGCGCCACTGCACTCCAGCCTGGGCTACAGAGCAAGACTCCGTCTCAAAGAAAAAAAAAAAGAGTGAATGGACAGTGGGGTGCAGTGGCTCACACCTGTAATCACAACACGTTGGAAAGCAGAGACAAGAGGATTGCTTTAGGCCAGGGGTTCAAGACCAGCCTGAAAAAAAAGAAAATTAACTGAGCATGGTGGCACGTGCCTATAGTCCCAGTTACTTGGGAGGCCAAGGGGGGAGGATAGCTTGAGCCCAGGAGGCTGAGGCTGCAGTGAGACTGGACTGTGCCACTGCACTCCAGCCTGGGTGACAGAGCAAGATCCTGTCTTTTTAAAAAAAAAAAAAAAAAAAAAGTGGGCCGGGCACGGTGGCTCACGCCTGTAATCCCAGCACTCTGGGAGGCCGAGGCAGGCGGATCACAAGGTCAGGAGATCGAGACCATCCTGGCTAACACGGTGAAACCCCGTCTCTACTAAAAATACAAAAAATGAGCCGGGCGCGGTGGCAGGCGCCTGTAGTCCCAGCTACTTGGGAGGCTGAGGCAGGAGAATGGTGGGAACCCGGGAGGCGGAGCTTGCAGTGAGTTGAGATCCGGCCACTGCACTCCAGCCTGGGCGACAGAGCAAGACTCCGTCTCAAAAAAAAAAAAAAAAAAAAGTGAATGGAGAACAATGATTTTCAATGGGAGGGGTGTGTCAAAATATCAGGGGAAGTATAGTTTGTAAAAGAATATTCAATATACTTTCAGACTTGGAAAACGAAAATCACCTATTATTTTCAGACTACAGACTATAGAAGGTAAGGCTCAGTAAATTTTCAATCTTGTTTGCAGCAGTGATTCTCAGTGCTGGGACAAGAAGGAAAAGAACATGCCTCCCACCGCCAATGCCACCAGAATAGAAGCCAGGGAAAATTTTTTTTTTGAGACAGAGTCTTGCTCTGTCACCCAGGTTGGAGTGCAGTGGTGC
>NW_020262853.1:0-17229 GCF_003255815.1 Theropithecus gelada | reverse complement strand
AGAACAGGCTTAGCGAAAGGCTTCTTGAGGGGAAAGCTGTAACTCTGTGAGATGATTTCACCGAACACAAGGAAGTTTCTCAGAAAGCTTCTTTCTCTTTGTTTTCGGAGGATATTTCCTTCGGCCCTATGGTCTTCAAAGGGATCCGAAATATCAGTTCTCAGGATCCTCAGAAATAAGGCTAGCAAACAGATCCATGACATACAGATGTAACTCTGTGAGTGGAAGTCACACATCACCAAGCAGTTTCTCAGAAATCTTCTTTCCAGTTTTTTTCTGAGTATATTCTGTTTTTCACCATAGCCCTCTATGGGCTTCCAAATATCACTTTGCCAATTCCACAAGAACAGCCTTAGGGGACGGCTTCTGGAGGGGAAATCTGTAACTCTGTCAGACGATTTAACAGAACACTAGGCAATTTCGCAGAAAGATTCTTTCCAGATTTCATCTGAGCATATTTCCTTTTTCACCACAGCCCTCTATGGGCATCGAAATATCACTTTGCCATTTCCACAACAACAGGCTTAGAGAAAGGCTTCTAGAGGGGAAAGCTGTAACACTGAGAGATGATTTCACAGAACACAAAGGAGTTTCCCAGAAAGCTTCTTTCCAGTTTTTATCTGAGGATATTTTCTTTTTCACCAGAGCTCTCTATGGGCTTCCAAATATCACTTTGCGAATTCCACAATAACAGGCTCAGCGAACGGCTTCTTGAGGGTAAAGCTGTAACTCTGTGAGATGAATTAAGAGAACACTTAGCAGTTTCTCAGAAAGCTTTTTTCCAGATTTCATCTGAGGATATTTCCTTTTTCACCGTAGCCCTCTATGGGCAACGAAAAAACACATTGCTAAATCCACAAGAACAGGCTTAGCGAAAGGCTTCTTGAGGGGAAAGCTGTAACTCTTTGAGATGATTTCACAGAACACAAAGAAGTTTCTCAGAAAGCTTCTTTCTATTTGTTTTCAGAGGACATTTCCTTTGGCACTATAGTCTTCAAAGGGATCCGAAATATCATTTCTCAGATTCCACAGAAATAAGGCTAGCAAAGAGATCCACGAAATACAGATGTAACCCTGTGAGTGGAAGTCACACATCAGAAAGCAGTTTCTCAGAAAGCTTCTTTCCAGTTTTTCTCTGAGTATATTACCTTTTTCATCTTATCCCTCTATGGGCTTCCAAATATCACTTTGCCAATTCCAGAAGAACAGGTTTAACGAACGGATTCTTGAGGATAAAGCTGTAACTTTGTGAGATGACTTAGCAGAACACTGAGCAGTTTCTTAGAAAGCTTCTTTTCAGATATCATCTGAGCGTATTTCCTTTTTCACCACAGCCCTCTATGGGCATTGAAATATAACTTTGCCAATTCCACAAGAACAGGCTTAGCGAAAGGTTCTTGAGGGGAAAGCTGCAACTCTGTGAGATGATTTCACAGAACACAAAGGTGTTTCTCAGAAAGCTTCTTTCTCTTTGTTATCAGAGGATATTTCCTTTGGCCCTATAGTCTTCAAAGGGATCCGAAATATCAGTTCTCAGATTCCACAGAAATAAGGCTAGCAATCAGATCCACGAAATACAGATGTCACTCTGTGAGTGGAAGTCACACATCAGAAAGCAGTTTCTCAGAAATAATCTTCCCAGTTTTTCTCTGAGGATAATTTCTTTTTCACCATAGCCCCCTATGGGCTTCCAAATATCACTTTGCCAATCCCACAATAATAGGCTTAGCGAACGGCTTCTTGAGGAGAAAGCTGTAACTCTGTGAGATGAATTAACAGAACACTAAGCAGTGTCTCAGAAAGCTTCTTTCCAGATTTCATCTGAGGATATTTCCTTTTTCACCACAGCCCTCTATGGGCATTTAAATATCACTTTGCCAATTCCACAAGAACAGGCTTAGCGAAAGGCTTCTTGAGGGGAAAGGTGTAACTCTGTGACATGATTTCACAGAACACTAAGAAGTTTCTCAGAAAGCTTCTTTCTCTTTGTTATCGGAGGATATTTCCTTTGGCCCTAGAGCCTTCAAAGGGATCCGAAATATCCGTTCTCAGATTCCACAGAAATGAGGCTAGCAAACAGATCCACGAAATACAGATGTAACTCTGTGATTGGAAGTGACACATCACAAAGCAGTTTCTCAGAAAGCTTCTTTCCAATTTTTCTCTGAGGATATCTTCTTTTTCACCATAGCCCTCTATGAGCTTCCAAATATCAGTTTGCCAATTCCACAAGAACAGGGTTAGCGAACGGCTTCTTGAGGGGAAAGCTGTAACTCTGTGAGATGAATTAACAGAACACTAAGCAGTTTCGCAGAAAGCTTCTTTCCAGTTTTCATCTGAGGATATTTCCTTTTTCACTGTAGCCCTCTATGGGCGTCGAAATTTCACTTCGCCAGTTCCACAAGAACAGTGTTAGCGAAAGGCTTTTGGAGGGGAAAGCTGTTACTCTGTGAGATGATTTCATCTCGGCCCGCGGGATCATGGAAGCAGGCCCCGGAGGAGGGAGTGGGAATTTGGGGGACAAGAGACACGAAAAATGGAGACAAGACAGTGCTCTGATCAAGTCTCGTTTAATGGCGGTAATGCAGTGCCTTATATACACTTGGAGGGGAAGGGGTTCGGCCAGAGGCGGAGATGATCTCAATGCAGAGGGCGTGACCAAGTAGGTATTGGTTTCTCTGGTCGAACGTCATGTTGCGCCTGCGCAGTCAGTTGGTATTTTTCCCGGGCTCGGGATGGTGCCTGCGCTACAAAGTAACAATTTTCGCAGGCGCGAGGGAAAAACAGGTGAAGAAGAAACAGGAAGAGCGCCATCTTTTATGAGGTATTGATACAAATGAGAATCAACAAATCTAGGGAGGAGGTAGAAGGTGGAAAGGAATAGAGCTCGGGCGTTTAATCATTAAATATTATTTGCTATGGCCGGGGCGCGCAGCTCCAGACAGGTCCCCCTTTTTATTATTTTATGATAAGAAATGACCCCTCGGGAACTGCGCCTGTCTTAGGTTGGGTCATCTCATCCCCATCTTCTAGGCCCGTCATGGGATAAGGCAGCAGCAAGGGCGGCCCTCCTGTCTTAGGCTCCGATGGGGATAGTGTCCTCTTACCCGTCATTGACTGTCCAGTTCAGCACACAGGGGAGGTGGTCTTATTGAGGCAAATAAGACTCACCATTTTCAGTCATCTCAAGGCGATGATAATGGACCTGTATAGGCTTGGCCTGGAAGGCCTCGATTTGTTGTCTAACAAACGCCATAAGCTTATTAAGGATTATAGGCCCGAGAGTGAGAAAGAGTAGAAGAGTAAGTAAAGGACCAAGGAATGGCAGGAGATAGGGGAGAAGTCCATCGAGTCCAGTCCACAAGGGATTGGCGGCCAGGCCTTTTCTGCGTGTTTCTAGTTCTTCTTGTAACGTTTTTATCTTATCTCTGACGATTCCGGATTTGTTGGCGTAAAAACAGCACTTTTCCTGTAAAGCCAAACAGATCCCTCCCTGTTCTGCCGTTAGCAAATCTAGACCTCTTCTATTTTGGAGAACTACTTCTGCTAATGAATCTACTTGATCTTGTAAATCTTGTATAGTACTGGATAAGGTCTGTATATCTGAAATTAATTGGTTGGATAGTTTAGTATATTGGGTTAGTGAGACTCCTAGGCCTGTGGCTCCTGTAGTAAAAGCAGTGGTGATTCCTAGTCCGGCCAACAAGGGAATAAATTGTATGGCTCGTTTTGGTCTATAAATAAAATGTTCGATAGTGGGGATGGGGATAGGTTCATCTCCAGGGATGATATCAATGTCGGGGAGAAGAGTGGCCAGAACACAAAGCCCTGTCCAATTTGTAGGTAGATAAGTATATGCCATGTTGTTTCCACAAACGAAAACCGAGCCATTTACAGCACACAAAGGGCTGGTGGCATTGATTATGGAGGTACAGTTGTCAAACACAACATAGCCTAGATCAATTTCTTTAGTGTTATTATATGACGGTGAAAAGAGACAAGAGGAATTAGAAAAGTCATCGGTTGAACTAAGAGGGGAGAGATAATAGGACAGGAATTATTGACCAAGGACTCATTTGAGTAATTGACATAGGACAATGAAAGGTTAGGTATAGCTAGAGGAATAGGGGGGCCCATTTTAAGACAAAGCCAACAATCGTGGGCTAGACTTGTATTGGACATTTGAAGTAAATTGTAAGTAGCATTGAGGATATCAAAAGTCTGAGCATCGAGCCTAAAATTATCTCTAAGCTCAGGCAGGGCTAAGGGGTGATATTGAAGTTCAGGATATAGAGCTTTATGAATCTTTTCTAATTTTTTTTTGGACGGTTTTAATTCTTGCAATATCTAATGGGCCTCCTCCATCAGAAATGTGAATGGGAGCGGTAGTGCTCCAACAAACAGGCTTTCCTTTTTGGCCGTTACAAGGAGATTGTACAAGTTTATTAGTGGATCCTAATACTTGTACGTCATTGGTACCTCCAGTTTGTGTTTTTAATAACGTGGCCGTATAGTATGTCTTATTGCCTGATTTGCATTGTTGATAGGAGGTATAACAGGAACTATGTATAGAAGATTGAAAAGAGCTACAAGGGCATTCTAGGAGCGGCCCGCTAGGCGAGGTGTCTCTTGGGGTAGACTTACATTTCCACGACTGGTCTGGCATTAAGTACGCTGTCTTGCCCGAGCAAGTCACCTGGGTGATTCTGTCTGACGGAGGTTCAGATACTTGTCCTCCGCTGCAGTCACAATGCTGGCCGTATTGTTTTCGTATTAATTCTCTCGCTTTACGAGGGTCACCAAAACCTGCATAGACTGTCACTATGCTATATAGAGCGATTATTTTCCAAAGGAATCTCATTTTAGGCTTCATTTTCTGAAAAACAAAAAGGAAGAAACTTCTCAGGGAGATTTATCTTCCCTGGACTGACAATGGTTATGATTTATTTGTCTTACCAATCTTTCAGGCAGCCATCTGGCTACATCATTTTTTTGCGAGAAGATGCATACTGAGCCTCTTCCCCAAATTAAAACTGGATCGGGGCCATGCCATGAATTATCAAGTGGATCTTTCCATTTTACCATTGCGAACTGTTTTTGAGATTCAGGATGCCAGAAACGATCGGCAGCCGATTTTCCATGACTGTCCAAATTTAAAAAATTAAGGATAAACAGGGCATGATTGAGTATGTTTCTGGGGGTACCCTTCACGGGGTACCAGCTCCCCCCTTTTAATTTTGTGATAACAGTTTTTAATGACAGATGAGCTCTTTCTACTATACCTTGTCCTTGGGGATTGTAGGGAATGCCTGTGGTATGTTTAATTTGTAGGGTATTGCAGAATTGTAAAAAGGCTTTTGCTATATAACCAGGGCCATTATGTGTTTTGATTTGTTTGGGTATTCCTAAAATAGAAAAGCAATGTAATAAATGAGCTATGACATGTTTGGTGGCCTCTCCTGTTTGGAGAGTTGCAATAATGAATCTACTATAGGTGTCTATGCATACATGGATATATTTTAGTTGACTGAATTTTAAGTGGTGAGTAATGTCCATTTGCCAAATTTCGTTGGGGATGAGTCCTCGGGGGTTAACTCCTAAATGGGGAACAGGTAAATGTGTTATGCAGTTGGTGCATTGTTTAACTATTTGTCGAGCTTGTTCTCTGGTAAGTTTAAACATAAGTCTTAAGGTTTGGGCGTTTAAATGATGTAAGGCGTGTGCTTTTTGTGCTTGTTGTAAATTGTCTATAGTGACTGTGGCTATGGTTTTTGTTGCCGTGTTGGCTGTTGCGTTACCTTGTGTTAAAGGTCCCGGTAATCCTGAATGTGCTCTAATATGCCCAAGGAAAAAGGGAGTAGTCCTTTTTTGAATAAGTTGTTGAGATTGTAACAATAGGTTAGCTGTGTCTGAAATATGTTTAATTTGAGGCACGGTCTCTAAGAGGGGTATTGAATGAGCCAGGTAGGCGCTGTCGGTGTAAATGTTAAGTGGCTGACAAGGAAAAGCTGATAATGCTGCAATTATAGCTTGCAACTCGACCAGCTGAGCTGATGTATAAGCGGTTTGAAATTTAACGATTACATCATTGTAGGTGTAAGCGGCAAGCCCTGTGGAAGATCCATCAGTGAAAATTAGTAATGCGTCATTGAGGGGTTCTTTACTGGTAATATGGGGAAACACAAACGCATGAAGTTTGCAAAATTGAATGAGTTTGTTAGGTGGGTAATGGTTGTCAATTGTGCCAGTGTAAGAAGCACAAGCAATTGGCCAGGCTTCTGTATTTTGTAACAGCCAATGGATGTGTGATTGAGTGTAGGGCTGTATAATGGTAGAGGGTTCTATTCCAAAGTATTTTCTACTGTTTTCTCTTCCCAAGATAATTAGATCAGCTATGGCATCATAATAAGGCAACAAAACCTTTTTAGGGGAGGAGGGCAGGTGTACCCACATAATGGGATTGTTCTGCCAGAATAAGCCAGTAGGGGTTATTGTTGTGTTAAAAATAATGAATATTAATGGCTGAGAATAATCAATACTGGTAACAAATTGTGTTGCAATGTCATGCTCTACCTGTTGGAGTGTTATTAATGCTTTTTTTGGTAATGGACCTGGGAGATTTTGGATTAGAGTCTCCTTTTAATATATCGAAAAGAGGTTTTAACTCTCCTGTAGTGAGCTTTAAAGTACGGCCGAAGTCAATTTATGTCTCCCAGTAATTTTTGGAAATCATTTAAAGTTTTTAAATGATCACGACGTATAACGGCCTTTTGATTAATGACTTTGGGTCCATTAATTTGGAAACCAAGATAGGTGTATGGATCTTGTAATTGTACCTTTTCTGGGGCTATTTGTAGTCCGGCTGCTGTTAACTCTTGTTTGAGTTGGGCAAAGCACTGTAAGCCTTGTTCGCCAATTTCTCCTACTATTAAAATATCATCCATATAATGTATAATATACATTTGTGTCCATGGTTTTCTGACTGGCTCTATAGCAGCAGCTACATATTTTTGACACAAGGTAGGACTATTGGCCATACCCTGAGGTAAGACTTTCCATTGATAGCGCTTCATTGGTTGCTTAAAATTTGTAGATGGAAGACTAAAGGCAAATCTTTTTTGGTCAGCAGGGTGAAGGGGAATTGTAAAAAAGCAATCTTTAAGATCAATAATGATTTTAAAATATTTTTGAGGAATCGCAACCGGTGAAGGCAATCCTGGTTGTAAGGCACCCATAAGGACCATAGTGATATTTACTGTTCTTAAATCTTGTAAGAGTCTCCATTTGCCAGACTTTTTTTTAATAACAAAAATAGGTATATTCCAAGGAGAATTACTTTCTACAATATGTCCTGCTTCCAGTTGTTCCTGCACTAACTGTTGGGCGGCACTTAATTTATCATTGAGTAAAGGCCACTGATCAACCCAAACGGGCTCATCTGACTTCCAAGTAATGGGGTCAGCGCACCCTTGGGGTGCAGGTATGTCAGTGACCTGAGCTAAAAATTTCCAAACCCCTTTTTATCAAGTTGTCCTGAAACCAGTATAGGCTGTGGAATATCGTTTTTTTCTTTTTTAAGACCTTTACCAGGGGTGTATTCTTGAGTTAACATTTGTGCAGTAACTATATTATTTGGACTACACATTATAATTTTCATTTGAGAAAGCAGATTTCGCCCCCACAGGTTAACAGGTAGGTAAGGGATGACAAATGGCTTAATGAGGCCTGAATTGTTTTCTTTATCTGTCCATGTTAGGTATTTAGAACTTTGTTTAGGATTACTGCTTTGTCCAATTCCTCTCAAGTGAGTTAAAGTCTCTGTGGTAGGCCAATGAGAGGGCCAATCTTCTTGTTTAATGATAGTTACATCAGCCCCTGTGTCTATTAGCCCAGTGAATGCCTTCCCGTCTAACCATAAGGTTAGAGAGGGTTTTTGATTTGTAATTGGTTGCACCCAATATATCTCTGATGATCCGAAACCTTTTATATTTCTATTAGAGTGTTGGATATTATTATCTGTTTTAACCAAAGGTAGTAGGATTAACTGAGCTATTCTAACTCCTTGAGGGACAGTAATAATGTTGTTAATAGCTCTGGCCATAATTTTAATTTCTCCCTCATAATCATTATCGATAACTCCAGGGAGGACTTGTAAGCCTCTCATGGTGACACTACTTCTTCCTAAAAGTAGCCCAAAAGTGTTAGGTGGTAAGGGTCCATATATTCCGGTATTTAAGGTTTGTGGTCCCATTTCAGGTGTTAGTACTGTGTGGGAGGTGGAACTGAGGTCCAGTCCTGCACTCCCTGGGGTCGCTCTACTAAGTTTTGAAATGGATTGCTGTTGCTGGCTGGAACAAAGCTGACTGCCCCATATGCTTCTTTCGGGGCCTGGGGCTGGCCCCTCATCCCGTTTCCCTGCCTGGGAGATAAAGGATTTTCTTGACTGTCAGTTTTAGATTTACATTCGTTTGCCCAGTGCCTTCCTCTTTTACACCTTGGGCAAAGGCCTGGGATTTTCACTTCTGGATTTTTATTTTGGTTTTCATGGCAATCTTTTGCAAAGTGTCCCTTTTTACCGCATCTAAAACATCCTCCTTTATCTTTACTTTTGTTAATGAGGAAGTCTCTTACTGTTTGGCCGCTAAAGGCGGCGGCCATTGCTAGGCCTTGTTGATATGAGGGCCCAATATCTGAACAAAGGCGAATGTACCCTGTTAAATCTGTTTTCTTTCGATAAGGTCTGATTGTCGCTTGGCAGGCGGGGTTGGCATTTTCATAAGCTAACTGTTTAACATAATCTACACCCGTTTCTGCATTTTCAAAGATTCTACCTGCCGTGGTCATAAGTCTATGCACAAAGTCTGAAAATGGCTCATCGGGTCCTTGTTTAACTGCCGTGAGTGAGGCCCCTGGATCTCCTTTAACGGGAAGTTTTCTCCAGGCTTTTGCAGCAGCAGCCTGGATTTGTGAGAACAATCCAGGGTCATATTGCATTTGGACCTGAGTGTCTGCATAATTATCTGAACCAGTTAACATATCAAAATCCCAACCGTTTCCTGCCTGTTGATTTCTTTTGGCTGTATCTCTACAATTTTCAAAGAACTCTGACTTCCAAATTAAATGGTCTGCCCCAGAAAGGACTGCCCTAACTTAGGTATTCCAGTCTGTAGGAGTGAGCCAATTATCAGCCACAGATTCTACTATAGCAAGAGTATATGGAGCAGTAGCCCCATACTGAGAGGCAGCAGTCTTTAACTCTTTTATAATAGTAAAATCAAATCCAGTATGATGCCTCCAAGCCTGTCCCTGTTCATCTATAGTTTCAGTGACCGGAAAAACATCTTTGGGGGAGGAGTCTTCTCTATGTCGGCTAGCAGCTAACCCCCCTCTTGGAACATGTTGTCCAGGCCGCTGAGGTGGGCGCAGGGAACCCTCCATAGCGTCTGAGTTGGGTATTTTTTCATTTCCTGTTTTTAGCTTTTGGAGCCGAATTATCAATGATTGATGTAACTCTTCAAGTTTAATTTGCTCTTCTAGTTGAGCAATTTTTTGTTTTAATTCTTCTTTGGGATCTATTGCTGCCATAACAATGGGCGCAGAAGCCTCATTATGTGTCTTATTATATGGGGGCGGGTATGAAGTAAAGGGAGGCAAATCAGGGTTGTGATATTTAGCCGCCTCTTCCTCTAAATCATCCCAATTTACGTCTGATTGATTAGGCTTATTAACTTCCTCCTCTTTTTGAAGCATCTGTAAAATTGGGTATTTTTTCGGTTTGTTTTCGTGTGGCATTTCTTTGTCTGTTACAGAAGGAGACTTAATTTCCTCATGATCACTTTCGAGGGAAATGAGATCCTCCTCCGTATCTTGCGGAGGCTTTGCGAGGTTAGAGCGGGAGCTAACCTTTAAAATATGCTCTGTCTGAGCGACCGCAACCATGACTTGCGGATTGGCCTCCTTCTTATCTATTAAATCTCTAATGAGGTTCCAATGAGAGAAGGCGGTCACAGGAATTTTTTCTGGCCCAAAAGTATTATAATAGTCCTGAAAACAGTCCCCTACTCTACGCCATCTTTTGAAATCAATAGTTCCTTCCTGTGGGAACCAAGGGCAAGTGTCTTTTACAAAATCAAAAAACTTAAACAAATCATTACCTTTAACTTTTACTCCTCGTATCTTTAAAGCCTCTTTTAATTGTCCTACATAAATCTGATGTTGACTTAATTCTTGTCCCATTTCGGATGCGCCACTTACCTTCGATTCTGACGCGGCAGGTTCCCGTGGAGATCGGAAGAGTTTTACTCCTTTTGTCTGGGTTAGCGGTCGACCGTCCTTTGGCGTCCTCTTCCTCACGGAGTCCCTCGTTTCCAGGTCCCTGTTCGGGCGCCACGTATCCCGGCCCGCGGGATCGTCGAAGCAGGCCCTGGAGGAGGGAGTGGGAATTTGGGGGACAAGAGACACGAGAAATGGAGACAAGACAGTGCTCTGATCAAGTCTCGTTTAATGGCGGTAATGCAGTGCCTTATATACACTTGGAGGGGAAGGGGTTCGGCCAGAGGCGGAGATTATCTCAACGCAGAGGGCATGACCAAGTATGTATTGGTTTCTCTGGTCAAACGTCATGTTGTGCCTGTGCAGTCAGTTGGTAATTTTCCCGGGCACGGGATGGTGCCTGCGCTACAAAGTAACAATTTTCGCAGGTGCGAGGGAAATACAGGTGAAGAAGAAACAGGAAGAGCGCCATCTTTTATGAGGTATTGATACAAAAGAGAAACACCAACTCTAGGGAGGAGGTAGAAGGTGGAAAGGAATAGAGCTCGGGCGTTTAATCATTAATTATTATTTGCTATGGCCGGGGTGCGCAGCTCCGGACAATTTCACAGAACAGAAAGAAGTTTCTCAGAAAGCCTCTTTCTCTTTGTTTTCAGAGGACATTTCCTTTGGCACTATAGTCTTCAAAGGGATCCGAAATATCAGTTCTCAGATTCCACAGAAATAAGGCTAGCAAACAGATCCACGAAATACAGATGTGACTCTGTGAGTGGAAGTCACACATCAGAAAGCAGTTTCTCAGAAAGCTTCTTTCGAGTTTTTCTCTGAGTATATTATGTTTTTCATCATATCCCTCTACGGGCTTCCAAATATCACTTTGCCAATTCCAGAAGAACAGGCTCAACGAACGGCTTCTTGAGGGGAAAGCTGTAACTGTGTGAGATGAATTAGCAGAACACTAAGCAGTTTCTCAGAAAGCTTCTTTCCAGATTTCATCTGAGCATATTTCCTTTTTCACCACAGCGCTCTATGAGCATCGAAATATCACTTTGCGAATTCCAAAAGAACAGGCTTAGCGAAAGGCTTCTTGAGGGGAAAGATGTAACTCTGTGAGATGATTTCACAGAACACAAAGAAGTTTCTCAGAAAGCTTCATTCTCTTTGTTATCAGAGGATATTTCCTTTGGACCTATAGTCTTCAAAAGGATCCGAAATCTCAGTTCTCAGATTCCACAGAAATAAGGCTAGCAAACAGATCCACGAAATACAGATGTAACTCTGTGAGTGGAAGTCACACATCAGAAAGCAGTTTCTCAGAAAGCTTCTTTCCAGTGTTTTCCTGAGGATATTTTCTTTTTCAACATAGCCCTATATGGGCTTCCAAATATCACTTTGCCAATTCCACAAGAACAGGCTTAGCGAACGGCTTCTTGGGGAAAGCTGTAACTCTGTGAGATGAATTAACAGAACACTAAGCAGTTTCTCACAAAGCTTCTTTCCAGATTTCATCTGAGGATATTTCCTTTCTCACCGTATCCCTCTATGGGCATCGAAATATCACTTTGTCAGTTCCACAAGAAAAGGCTTAGCGAAAGGCTTCTTGAGGGGAAAGCTGTAACTCTGTGAGATGATTTCACAGAACACAAAGGTGTTTCTCAGAAAGCTTCTTCCTGTTTGTTTTCGGAGGATATTTCCGTTGGCCCTAGAGCCTTCAAAGGGATCCGAAATATCAGTTCTCAGATTCCACAGAAATAAGGCTAGCAAACAGATCCACGAAATACAGATGTAACTCTGTGAGTGGAAGTCACACATCACAAAGCAGTTTCTCAGAAAGCTTCTTTCCAGTTTTTCTCTGAGGATATTTTCTTTTTCACCATAGCCTTCTAAGGGCTTCCAAATATCACTTTGCCAATTCCACAAGAACAGGCTCAGCAAACGGTTTCTTGAGGGGAAAGCTGCAACCCTGTGTGATGAATTCACAGAACACTAAGCAGTTTCTCAGAAAGCTTCTTTCCAGATTTCATCTGAGGATATTTCCTTTTTCACCGTAGCCCTCTATGGGCATCGAAATATCACTTTGCCAATTCCACAAGAACAGGCTTAGCGAAAGGCTTCTTGAGGGGAAAGCTGTAACTCTGTGAGATGATTTCACAGAACACAAAGAAGTTACTCAGAAAGCTTCTTTCTCTTTGTTATCGGAGGATATTTCCTTTGGCCCTATAGTCTTCAAAGGGATCCGAAATATCAGTGCTCAGATACCAAAGAAATAAGGCTGGCAAACAGACCCACGAAATACAGATGGAACTCTCTGAGTGGAATTCACACATCAGAAAGCAGTTTCTCAGAAATCTTCTTTCCAGTTTTTCTCTGAGGATAATTTCTTTTTCACCATAGCCCCCTATGGGCTTCCAAATATCACGTTGCCAAACCCACAAGAACAGGCTTAGCGAACGGCTTCTTGAGGGGAAAGCTGTAACTCTGTGAGATGAATTAACAGAACACTAAGCAGTTTCTCAGAAAGATCCTTTCCAGATTTCATCTGAGCATATTTCCTTTTTCAGCACAGCCCTCTATGGCCATTTAAATATCACTTTGCTAATTCCAAAAGAACAGGCGTAGTGAAAGGCTTCTTGAGGGGAAAGCTGTAACTCTGTGAGATGATTTCACAGAACACAAAGAAGTTTCTCAGAAAGCTTCTTTCTCTTTGTTATCGGCGGATATTTCCTTTGGCCCAAGAGCCTTCAAAGGGATCCGAAATATCAGTTCTCAGATTCAACAGAAATAAGGCTAGTAAACAGATCCACGATATACAGATGTAACTCTGTTAGTGGAAGTGACACATCACAAAGCAGTTTCTCAGAAAGCTTCTTTCCAGTTTTTCTCTGAGGATATCTTCTTTTTCACCATAGCCCTCTATGAGCTTCCAAATATCACTTTGCCAATTCCACAAGAACAGGGTTAGCGAACGGCTTCTTTAGGGGAAAGCTGTAACCTTGTGTAATGAATTAACAGAACACTAAGTAGTTTCTCAGAAAGCTTCTTTCCAGAATTCATCTGAGGATATTTCCCTTTTCACCGTAGCCCTCTATGGGTATCAAAATATCACTTTGTCAATTCCACAAGAACAGGCTTAGCGAAAGGCTTCTTGAGGGGAAAGCTGTAACACTTTGAGATGATTTCAGCGAACACAAAGAAGTATCTCAGAAAGTTTCTTCCTCTTTCTTTTCGGAGGATATTTGCTTTGGCCCTATAGCCTTCAAAGGGATCCGAAATATCAGTTCTCAGATTCCACAGAAATAAGGCTAACAAACAGATCCACGAAATACAGATGTAACTCTGTGAGTGGAAGTCACACATCACAAAGCAGTTTCTCAGAAAGCTTCTTTCCAGTTTATCTCTGAGGATATTCTCTTTTTCACCATAGCCCTCTATGGGCTTCAAATATCACTTTGCCAATTCCATGAGAACAGGCTTAGCGGACGGCTTCTGGAGGTTAAAGCTGTAACCCTGTGAGATAAATTCACAGAACACTAAGGAGTTTCTCAGAAAGCTTCTTTCCAGATTTCATCTGAGGATATTTCCTTTTTCACCATGGTCCTCCATGGGCATCGAAATGTCACTTTGCCAATTCCACAAGAACAGGCTTAGAGAAAGGCTTCTTGAGGGGAAAGCTGTAACTCTGTGAGATGATTTCACAGAACACAAAGAAGTTTCTCAGAAAGCTTCTTTCTCTTTGTTATCGGAGGATATTTCCTTTGGCCCTATAGTCTTCAAAGGGATCCGAAATATCAGTTCTCAGGTTCCTCAGAAATAAGGCTAGCAAACAGATAAACGAAATACAGATATAACTCTGTGAGTGGAAGTCACACATCACAAAACAGTTTCTCAGAAAGCTTCTTTCCAGTTTTTCTCTGAGGATATTCTCTTTCTCATCATAGCCCTCTATGGGCTTCCTAATATCACTTTGCCAATTCCACAAGAACAGGCTTAGTGGACTGCTTCTGGAGGGGAAAGCTGTAACTCTGTGAGATGAATTAACAGAACACTAAGCAGTTTCTCAGAAATCTTCTTTCCAGATTTCATTTGAGGATATTTCCTTTTTCACCGTGGCCCCCTATGGGCATCGAAATATCACTTTGCCAATTCCGCAAGAAGAGGCTTAGTGAAAAGCTTCTTGAGGAGAAAGCTGTAACTCTGTAAGATGATTTCACAGAACACAAAGACGTTTCTCAGAAAGCTTCTTGCTCTTTGTTATCGGAGGATATTTCCTTTGGCCCAAGAGCCTTCAAAGGGATCCGAAATATCAGTTCTCAGATTCAACAGAAATAAGGCTAGCAAACAGATCCACGAAATACAGACGTAACTCTGTTAGTGGAAGTGACACATCACAAAGCAGTTTCTCAGAAAGCTTCTTTCCAGTTTTTCTCTGAGGATAACTTCTTTTTCACCATAGACCTCTATGAGCTTCCAAATATCACTTTGCCAATTCCACAAGAACAGGGTTAGTGAACGGCTTCTTGAGCGGAAAGCTGTAACCCTGTGTAATGAATTAACAGAACATTAAGTAGTTTCTAAGAAAGCTTCTTTCCAGAATTCATCTGAGGATATTTCCCTTTTCACCGTAGCCCTCTATGGGTATCAAAATATCACTTTGTCAATTCCACAAGAACAGGCTTAGCGAAAGGCTTCTTGAGGGGAAAGCTGTAACACTTTGAGATGATTTCACTGAACACAAAGAAGTATCTCAGAAAGCTTCTTCCTCTTTCTTTTCGGAGGATATTTGCTTTGGACCTAGAGCCTTCAAAGGGATCCGAAATCTCAGGTCTCAGATTCCACAGAAATAAGGCTAACAAACACATCCACGAAATACAGATGTAACTCTGTGAGTGGAAGTCACACATCACAAAGGAGTTTCTCAGAAAGCTTCTTTCCAGTTTATATCTGAGGATTATTCTCTTTTTCATCATAGCGCTCTATGGGCTTCCAAATATCACTTTGCCAATTCCACAAGAACAGGCTTAGCGGACGGCTTCTGGAGGGGAAAGCTGTAACTCTGTGAGATGAATTAACAGAACACTAAGCAGTTTCTCACAAAGCATCTTTCCAGATTTCATCTGAGGATATTTCCTTTTTCACCGTAGCCCTCTATGGGTATCGAAATATGACTTTGCCAATTCCACAAGAACAGACTTAGCGTAAGGCTTCTTGAGGAGAAAGCTGTAACCCTGTGAGATGATTTCACAGAACACAAAGAAGTTTCTCAGAAAGCTTCTTGCTCTTTTTTATCGGAGGATATTTCCTTTGGCGCTAGAGCCTTCAAAGGGATCAGAAATATCAGTTCTCAGATACCACAGAAATGAGGCTAGCAAACAGATCCACGAAATACAGATGTAACTCTGTGAGTGGAAGTCACACATCAAAAAGCAGTTTTTCAGAAAGCTTCTTTCCAGTTTTTCTCTGAGGATATTCTCTTTTTCATCATAACGCTCTATGAACTTCCAAATATCACTTTGCAAATTCCACAAGAACAGGCTTATCAGACGGCTTCTTGAGGGGAAAGCTGTAACTCTGTGAGATGAATTAACAGAACACTAAGCAGTTTCTCAGGAAGCTTCTTTCCAGGTATCATCTGATCATATTTCCTTTTTCACCACTGCCCTCTATGGGCATCGAAATATTACTTTGCGAATTCCACAAGAACAGGCTTAGCGAAAGGCTTCTGGAGGAGAAAGCTGTAACTCTGTGAGATGATTTCACAGAACACAAAGAAGTTTCTCAGAAAGCTTCATTCTCTTTGTTATCAGAGGATATTTAATTTGGCCCTATATCCTTCAAAGGGATCCGAAAAATCAGTTCTCAGATTCCACAGAAATAAGGCTAGCAAACAGGTCCAGGAAATACAGATGTAACTCTGTGAGTGGAAGTCACACATCAGAAAGCAGTTTCTCAGAGAGCTTCTGTCCAGTTTTCCACTGAGGATATTTTCTTTTTCAACATAGCCCTCTATGGGCTTCCAAATATCACTTTGCCAATTCCACAAGAACAGGCTTAGCAAACGGTTTCTTGAGGGGAAAGCTGTAACTCTGTGAGATCAATTAACAGAACACTAAGCAGTTTCTCAGAAAGCTTCTTTCCAGATTTCATCTGAGCACATTTCCTTTTTCACCACAGCACTCTACGGGCATCGCAATATCACTTTGACTATTCCACAAGAACAGGCTTAGCGAAAGGCGTATTGAGGGGAAAGCTGTAACTCTGTGAGATGATTTCACAGAACACAAAGAAGTATCTCAGAAAGCTTCTTCCTGTTTCTTTTCGGAGGATATTTCCGTTGGCCCTAGAGCCTTCAAAAGGATCCGAAATATCAGTTCTCAGATTCCACAGAAATAAGGCTAGCAAACAGATCCACGAAATACAGATGTAACTCTGTGAGTGGAAGTCACACATCACAAAGCAGTTTCTCAGAAAGCTTCTTTCCAGGTTTTCTCTGAGGATATTTTCTTTTTCACCATAGCCCTCTAAGGGCTTCCAAATATCACTTTGCCAATTCCACAAGAACAGGCTTAGCAAACGGTTTCTTGAGGGGAAAGCTGTAACCCTGTGTGATGAATTAACAGAACACTAAGAAGTTTCTCAGAAAGCTTCTTTCCAGATTTCTTCTGAGGATATTTCCTTTTTCACCATAGCCCTCTATGGGCTTCCAAATATTATTTTGCCAATTCCACAAGAACTGCCTTACGGAAAGGCTTCTTGAGGGGAAAGCTGGAACTCTGTGAGATGATTTCACAGAACACAAAGAAGTTACTCAGAAAGCTTCTTTCCCTTTGTTATCGGAGGATATTTCCTTTGGCCCTAAAGTCTTCAAAGGGATCCGAAATATCTGTTCTCAGATTCCACAGAAATACGGCTGGCAAACAGACCCACGAAATACAGATGGAACTCTGTGAGTGGAATTCA
>NW_020262852.1:0-2760 GCF_003255815.1 Theropithecus gelada | reverse complement strand
TTTTATGGTATTAGGTCTAACATTTAAGTCTCTAATCCATCTTGAATTAATTTTCGTATAAGGAGTAAGGAAAGGATCCAGTTTCAGCTTTCTACTTATGGCTAGCCAATTTTCCCAGCACCATTTATTAAATAGGGAATCCTTTCCCCATTTCTTGTTTCTCTCAGGTTTGTCAAAGATCAGATGGCTGTAGATGTGTGGTATTATTTCTGAGGACTCTGTTCTGTTCCATTGGTCTATATCTCTGTTTTGGTACCAGTACCATGCTGTTTTGGTTACTGTAGCCTTGTAGTATAGTTTGAAGTCAGGTAGCGTGATGCCTCCAGCTTTGTTCTTTTGACTTAGGATTGTCTTGGAGATGCGGGCTCTTTTTTGGTTCCATATGAACTTTAAAGCAGTTTTTTCCAATTCTGTGAAGAAACTCATTGGTAGCTTGATGGGGATGGCATTGAATCTATAAATTACCTTGGGCAGTATGGCCATTTTCACGATATTGATTCTTCCTATCCATGAGCATGGTATGTTCTTCCATTTGTTTGTGTCCTCTTTTATTTCACTGAGCAGTGGTTTGTAGTTCTCCTTGAAGAGGTCCTTTACATCCCTTGTAAGTTGGATTCCTAGGTATTTTATTCTCTTTGAAGCAATTGTGAATGGAAGTTCATTCATGATTTGGGTCTGTGTTTGTCTGTTACTGGTGTATAAGAATGCTTGTGATTTTTGCACATTAATTTTGTATCCTGAGACTTTGCTGAAGTTGCTTATCAGCTTAAGGAGATTTTGGGCTGAGACAATGGGGTTTTCTAAATATACAATCATGTCATCTGCAAACAGGGACAATTTGACTTCTTCTTTTCCTAACTGAATACCCTTGATTTCTTTCTCTTGCCTAATTGCCCTAGCCAGAACTTCCAACACTATGTTGAATAGGAGTGGTGAGAGAGGGCATCCCTGTCTTGTGCCAGTTTTCAAAGGGAATTTTTCCAGTTTTTGCCCATTCAGTATGATATTGGCTGTGGGTTTGTCATAAATAACTCTTATTATTTTGAGGTACGTTCCATCAATACCGAATTTATTGAGCGTTTTTAGCATGAAGGGCTGTTGAATTTTGTCAAAAGCCTTTTCTGCATCTATTGAGATAATCATGTGGTTCTTGTCTTTGGTTCTGTTTCTATGCTGGATTATGTTTATTGATTTGCGAATGTTGAACCAGCCTTGCATCCCAGGGATGAAGCCCACTTGATCATGGTGGATAAGCTTTTTGATGTGTTGCTGAATCCGGTTTGCCAGTATTTTATTGAGGATTTTTGCATCGATGTTCATCAGGGATATTGGTCTAAAATTCTCTTTTTTTGTTGTGTCTCTGCCAGGCTTTGGTATCAGGATGATGTTAGCCTCATAAAATGAGTTAGGGAGGATTCCCTCTTTTTCTATTGATTGGAATAGTTTCAGAAGGAATGGTACCAACTCCTCCTTGTATTTCTGGTAGAATTCAGCTGTGAATCCATCTGGTCCTGGACTTTTTTTGGTTGGTAGGCTATTAATTGTTGCCTCAATTTCAGAGCCTGCTATTGGTCTATTCAGGGATTCAACTTCTTCCTGGTTTAGTCTTGGAAGAGTGTAAGTGTCCAGGAAATTATCCATTTCTTCTAGATTTTCCAGTTTATTTGCGTAGAGGTGTTTATAGTATTCTCTGATGGTAGTTTGTATTTCTGTGGGGTCGGTGGTGATATCCCCTTTATCATTTTTAATTGTGTCGATTTGATTCTTCTCTCTTTTCTTCTTTATTAGTCTTGCTAGTGGTCTGTCAATTTTGTTGATCTTTTCAAAAAACCAACTCCTGGATTCATTGATTTTTTGGAGGGTTTTTTGTGTCTCTATCTCCTTCATTCTGCTCTGATCTTAGTTATTTCTTGCCTTCTGCTAGCTTTCGAATGTGTTTGCTCTTGCTTCTCTAGTTCTTTTAATTGCGATGTTAGAGTGTCAATTTTAGATCTTTCCTGCTTTCTCTTGTGGGCATTTAGTGCTATAAATTTCCCTCTACACACTGCTTTAAATGTGTCCCAGAGATTCTGGTATGTTGTATCTTTGTTCTCATTGGTTTCAAAGAACATCTTTATTTCTGCCTTCATTTCTTTATGTACCCAGTAGTCATTCAGGAGCAGGTTGTTCAGTTTCCATGTAGTTGAGCAGTTTTGATTGAGTTTCTTAGTCCTGAGTTCTAGTTTGATTGCACTGTGGTCTGAGAGACAGTTTGTTATAATTTCTGTTCTTGTACATTTGCTGAGGAGTGCTTTACTTCCAATTACGTGGTCAATTTTGGAATAAGTACGATGTGGTGCTGAGAAGAATGTATATTCTGTTGATTTGGGGTGGAGAGTTCTATAGATGTCTATTAGGTCTGCTTGCTGCAGATATGAGTTCAATTCCTGGATATCCTTGTTAACTTTCTGTCTCGTTGATCTGTCTAATGTTGACAGTGGAGTGTTGAAGTCTCCCATTATTATTGTATGGGAGTCTAAGTCTCTTTGTAAGTCTCTAAGGACTTGCTTTATGAATCTGGGTGCTCCTGTATTGGGTGCATATATATTTAGGATAGTTAGCTCTTCCTGTTGAATTGATCCCTTGACCATTATGTAATGGCCTTCTTTGTCTCTTTTGATCTTTGATGGTTTAACAGACATTTCTCAAAAGAAGACATTCATACAGCCAACAGACACATGAAAAAATGCTCATCATCACTGGCCATCAGAGAAATGCAAA
>NW_020262851.1:0-2760 GCF_003255815.1 Theropithecus gelada | reverse complement strand
ACAGATTCTTTAGATTTCAAAAATGTAATAAGGGAATGTTAAGAATAACTTTTTGCCAACCAATTTATAATTTTAATGAATTAGGCAAATTATTTGAAATAAACAAATTACTGAAACTCGAGAAGAAACGAAAAACATAACCTTTCATATATAAATAAGAAATTAATTTTTTCTGTAGAGAGGGTCTTGCTGTATTGCCCAAGCTGGTCTCAAACTCCTGGTCTCAAGTGATCCTCCTGCCTTGGCCTCCCAAAGCATTGGGCTTACAGATATGAGCCATCATATCATGCTGAGAAATTAAATTTTTGATAAAAAACTTTTTCTCAAAGAAAACTGCAAATTCAATGGAGGAAAGAATACATCACAATTTCTTTGTGATGAAGATAACCCTGATGCCAAAACCAAAGATATTTCAGGTATAGAAAACTAAAAGACAATATCCTCCTTAAGCAGAGATGCAAAAATTCTTTAAAAAATTTAATAAATAAAATCTAACAATATGTAAAATGGATAATGATTATGTTGAATTTAACCCAGGAACACAAAATTAGGTTAACATTCAAACATCAGTCAATGTAATTTACCATACTGACAAGTATTTTTTTAAAAAGCAACTATACGCCGGGCGCGGTGGCTCATGCTTGTAATCCCAGCACTTTGAGAGGCCGAGGCAGGTGGATCACCTGAGGTCGGGAGTTCAAGACCAGCCTGACCAACATGAAGAAACCCCGTCTCTACTAAAAATACAAAATTAGCCCGGGTGGTGGCACATGCCTGTAATCCCAGCTACTCGGGAGGCTGAGGCAGGAGAATCGCTTGAACCCAGGAGGCGGAGGTTGCGGTGAGCCGAGATCGCGCCATTGCACTCCAGCCTGGGCAAAAAGAGCGAAACTCTGTCTCAATAAAAAAAAAAAAAAAAAAAAAAGCAACTATACAATTAACATATACAGAAAAAAATTATGAAATCTGACGTATATTCCTGATAGGTATGAGTCTATCTTGTGTGTTGATGGAACATGGAACAAATGAGAGAGTAGTAGGAGATAAAATCAGAGAGATGGCAGGGGGTCATATCATATAGAAGCTTTTAAGGACTACCTTTTTTTCTCTTAGTGACATGAATGACATTGGAGGGATATGAGGAGAGAAGTGACATTGATTTGATTTAGATGTTAACCAGATTGCACTTTTTGATGTACTGAGAATAGACTTGAGAGGTCAAGAACAGGAGCAGGGACTCCATTTGGGAGGCATTTGCAATGATGCATGCCATTTGACAGATGGTAGTGGTTTGGACAAGGGAAGTCACGCTGGAAATGAAAAGAAGTGGTAGGATTCAGGATTATATTTTGAAGAATTGAGTTGAATGTGATGCCTATAAGAAAAGCAAGCCAAATATTTTTCCAATGTTTTTGTCCTGAGCAAATGAAAGGATGGTATTACCATTAACTCTGATGGTGAAGACTATAAGAGGAGCAGGCTCAGGGGAGGAGAGGTACTGGAGATTTATATTGAACATATTAAGTTTGAGATGTCTATTAGACAGTTACATATACATATCTTGGTCTTTCTCCCTGATTTCTGGCATGGAGCTCCTGAAACCCTTTAATTTCCTGGAAAATAGAGGTGCTAGGAGAATCTTTGGTTCTAATATTTGGTTTTTGGCTATGGTTCCTGACACAGAGCTCCTAATCCCTGGGAATTTCCTGGATGATAGGAGAATATTTTGTCCAAAGGAGATGACTTTTGTAATCCTGGGTAGGGGCTGGTCACCAGAAAAAAACAAGCTATGATTGAAAACTTGGAACTTTAACCAACTTCTAACAAGCTATGATCAGAAGCTTAGCACTTTCAGTCGCACTCCCCATTCTCTTGAAAAGGGAAAGGGGCTAGAGACTGAGTTAATAATTTATCATGCTATCTGAGAAAACCTCCCTTTTGTGGGGGATAAAAATTCCCAAAGTACAAGGTTCAGAGAGTTTCCAGGTTGTTGAACACATACCCGTCCTGGGAAGGTTGCATGCCAAAACTTCATGGGGACAGAATCTCCTGAGCTCAGGACTCTTCCTTATCTCCCCCACGTGCCTCTTCATGGGGCTGTTTATCTGTGTTTTAGCATATTCTTTATTAAATAATAAACCAGTAAATATAAGTAAGTGTTTCCTTGAGTTCCATGAGCCATCTAGCAAATTATCAAACCTGAGGAAGGGATACTGGGAAACTCAATTTTATAGCTGGTTGGTCAGAAATATAGGTGACAACCTGGGACTTGTGACTGGTGTCTAAAGTAGAGGGACAGTCTTGTGTGATTGTGCCCTAATCTGTGGGATCTGCATGTCAGAATTGAACTGAATTGTAGGGCACCCAGTTGGCACTACTGGCAAATTGTTTGGGAAAACACCCACACATTTTGGTCACAGCAGTGTTCTATGTTGTGTTAAGTGTGAGAGTAGAAAAAAAGATTTTTTTCCTATGTATTATAGATGTCTATTATACACTCAAGCAGAAATATTGGGTAGGCAGTTGGAAATACAAGCCATTATATGTGCATGATGCTAACCTGACAATAGGGAATGAGGTCCCATGGGAGTTAGGGCGGATAAAGGAGAGGTCTGCGGATGGAGTCTGTGGGCACCCAACACTTAGAAGTTGAAGAGGAAGCTAATAACATACTGACAGGATCAGATGAGCACATATTAATATTAACCTTGAACATAAACAGGCTAAGTGCCCCACTTAAAAGCCACAGAATGGCAAGCT
>NW_020262850.1:0-2760 GCF_003255815.1 Theropithecus gelada | reverse complement strand
GGCCTGGCGAGGCCGACTGGAGGTCAAGTCCTGGGCCTGAGGAGGCCGCCCAGAGGCGTGAGCGGGGCTGGGCCTCAAGAGGCCAGTGGCAGGCGGGAGGAGCTGGGCCTGGAGAGGCTGACATGACGAAGTCTGGCAGCTGGAGAGGCCGCGGAGCGGCAGGAGCTGGGCCGGCGGAGGCCGACTGGCCGACGACTTGGGCCCGCAGGGGCTGCCGGGAGCAGGAGCGTGCCCTGGAGAGGCCAACTCGAGGCCAGCATGGGAATGCAGAGGCCGCCGGGAGGAGGAGCTGGGCCTGGAGAGGCTGGTTGGAGGAAGTCTGGGGCGTGCAGACGCCGTCGGAGGGCAGGAGCCGGACCCGGAGAGGCCACCGTGGGGCCCGGCTTCAGGACGTTTGGGGCCTACAAAGGCCGCGCAGCGGGAGCTGGGTCGGAGCCCAGTCCAAAGAGATTGTCGTGAGGCCGGGTCTGGGCCCGCGGCCGCAGCCGGGAGCAGGAGGTGGTGGACCGGGAGGGGAGGCCGGGAGGCCGCAACTGGGCCTGGAGGGGCCGGCCTGAGGAAGTTCAGGGCCCGGAGAGGCCACCAAAAGGCAAAGGCTGGGCCTGGAAAGGCCGTTCCCCGTTACGAACGAGCCGGGCCTAATGAGGCCACTGGGAGGCAGGAGTGGGGCCCGGCGCAGCTGCCGAGAGGCAGGAGGGGCTGTGGCCTGGGGAGGCCGCAGTCAGGCGAGAGCTGGGCGTGGAGAGTCTGCTGGGAGGCAGAGGCTGGACCTGTGCAGGCCTTCCGGAGGCAGGAGGCTGGGCCAGGCGAGGCCGACTGGTGGTCAAGTCCTGGGCCTGAGGAGGCCGCCCAGAGGCGTGAACGGGGCTGGGCCTCAAAAGGCCAGTGACAGGCAGGAGCAGCTGGGCCTGGAGAGGCTGACCTGAGGAAGTCTGGCAGCTGGAGAGGCCGCGGAGAGGCAGAAGGTGGGCCGGCGCAGGCCGACTGAGGGACGAGTTGGCCCTGCAGAGGCCACCGGGAGCCGGAGCGAACCCTGGAGAGTCCGACTCGAAGACAGCGTGGGCCTGCAGATGCCGCCGGGAGGAAGTCCTGGGCCTGGAGAGGCTGACTGGAGGAAGTCTGGAGCATGCAAACGCCGTCGGAGGAAAGGAGCGGGGCCTGGAGAGGTCACCGTGGGGCCCGACTTCAGGACGTTTGGGGCCTACAAAGGACGCGGAGCGGGAACTGGGCCGGAGCCGAGTCCAAAGAGGTTGTTGTGAGGTCGGAGCTGGGCCTGTGACCGCAGCCGGGAGCAGGAGGAGCTGGGCCCTGACAGAAGGCCGGGAGGCCGCAACTGGGCCTGGAGAGGCCGGCCTGAGGAAGTTCGGGGCCTGGAGAGGCCGCCAGAAGGCCAAGAGTGGGCCTGGAAAGGCCATGCCCCGAGAGGGTGAGCAGGGTGTAAAGCGGCCACCAGGAGGCAGGAGTGGTGCCTGTCGAAACTGTCGAAAGTCAGGAGCACCTCTGGACTGCGGAGGCCGAAAGAGCTTGATTGGAGACAGTATCTAGCCTAAAGACGCTGGCAGGATATGTGCAGGAGCTGAGACAAAAGTTATGTTTTGAGAGGCAGGAGTTGGGCCTGTATATGCAGCCGGGGGAAGACCTTGGCCTGTCGAGGTTGCCATGAGACAGTCTGGGCCTGCAAAGGTCGTCAGGAGGCAGTAGCTAGACCTGGACGATCCAACTTCAGGATGGTTTCGGCCTGCAGAGTCCCCCATGTGGGTGGAATTTGGCCTGGTGAGCTTGCGTTGAGGAAATTTTGGGCCTACATAGGCCGTCAGGAGCTTGGCAAGAGGGATGTCCACAGAGGTTGTTGTCTGGTTGGAATTGAGCGTATAAACACAGCCGGGAAGAAGACCTGGGCCAGGAGAGAACACCATGTGGCAGCAAATGGGTCTGAAGAGTCCGATTTGAGGACGTTCTGGGCCTTGGGAAGCCATCAACAGGGAAAAACTGGGCCTGTAAAATCCATTATGTAGAATGAGCTGGTCCTGAAGAGGCTACTGGGAGGCAGGAGTTGGGCCTGGAGAGGCTAACTTCAGGCAGTTGTGCACCTGGGAGAGTCTACTTAGAGGCAAGAGCCGGGCCTAGAGAGGCTGACGTGAGGTCAATTTTAGCCTGCAGAAGCCACCAGAAGACAGGAGTTGGTCCTGGAGAGGCCAAATTGAGGACAATTTGGCTGCTGGGAGGAAGAGCTGGGCCTGGAAAGACTGACTGGAGTAATTTAAGGGCATGGAGACGATGCACAAAAGCAAACGCTTGGCCTGGAAAGTCTGCTGTGAGGCATTAGCTTGACCTACACAGCACTGGGAGGCAGGACCTGGGCCTGCAGAGGCTGACTTCAGGACGATTTGGGACTGCAGAGGCCTTTGGGAGGAAGATCTTGGCCTGGACAGGCTGAATGGAGGAAGTTTTGGGCCTGGAGTATGCGTCAAAAAGCAAAAGTTAGGCTAGGAAAGGCCACCGGGAGATGTGAGCTTGGCCTACAGAGGCCATTGTGAGGCAGGAGCTTCACCTGAGGAGGCCATGATCAGGTGGGCCTGGAAGGGCCACTGTGTGGTAGAGTTTGGGCCTCTGTAGGCTGACCCCGTGAGGTAGGAGCTGGGTTGGGAGAGGGCAACTTTTAGAGAACTGGGGCCTGCAGAGGCTGCCAGGAGGCAAGAGCTATGCCTGGAGAGTCCACCTTTTGGCATGAGCTGGGCCTAAAGGGGCCATTGTGAGGCA
>NW_020262849.1:301-2761 GCF_003255815.1 Theropithecus gelada | reverse complement strand
AAAGGAAATATCCTCAGATGAAATCTGTAAAGAAGCTTTCTGAGAAACTGCTTAGTGTTCTATTAATTCATCTCATAGAGTTACATCTGTATTTCGTGGATCTCTTTGCTAGCTTTATTTCTGTGGAATCTGAGAACAGATATTTCGAATCCCTTTGAAGACTATAGGGCCAAGGGAAATATACTCCGATAAGAAAGAGAAAGAAGCTTTCTGAGAAACTTCTTTTTGTTCTGTGAAATCATCTCACAGAGTTACAGCTTTCCCCTCAAGAAGCCGTTCGCTAAGACAGTTCTTGTGGAATTGGCAAAGTGATATCTGGAAGCCCATAGAGGGCTTTGGTGAAAAAGGAAATATCCTCAGATAAAATCTGGAAAGAAGCTTTCTGAGAAACTGCTCTGTGATGTGTGACTTCCACTCACAGAGCTACATCTGTATTTCGTGGATCTCTTTGCTAGCCTTATTTCTCTGGAATCTGAGAACAGGTATTTTGGATCCCTTTGAAGACTATAGGGCCAAAGGAAATATCCTCCGATAACAAAGAGAAAGAAGCTTTCTGAGAAACTTCTTTGTGTTCCGTGAAATCATGTCACAGAGTTACAGCTTTCCCCTCAAGAATCCTTTCGCGAAGACAGTTTTTGTGGAATTGGCCACGTGATATTTTGAAGCCCATAGAGGGCTATGGTGAAAAAGGAAATATCCTCAGATGAAATCTGGAATGAAGCTTTCTGAGAAACTGCTTAGTGTTCTCTTAATTCATCTCACAGAGTTACATCTGTATTTAGTGGATCCCTTTGCTGGCCTTATTTGTGTGGAATCTGAAAACAGATATTTCGGATCCCTTTGAAGACTCTAGGGCTAAAGGAAATATCTTCCGATAACTAAGAGAAAGAAGCTTTCTGAGAAACTTCTTCGTGTTCTGTGAAATCATCTCACAGAGTTACAGCTTTCCCCGCAAGAAGCCTTTCGCTTAGACAGTTCTTTTGGAATTGGCCAAGTGATATTTGAAAGCCCATAGAGGGCTATATTGGAAAAGGAAATATCCTCAGATGAAATCTGGAAAGAAGCTTTCTGAGAAACTGCTGAGTGTTCTTTTAATTCATCTCACAGAGTTACATCTGTATTTCGTGGATATCTTTGCTAGCTTTAATTCTGTGGAGTCTGAGAAGAGATATTTCGGATCCTTTTGAGGATTATAGGGCTAAAGGAAATATCCTCTGATAACAAAGAGGAAGAAGCTTTCTGAGAAACTTCTTTGTGTTTTGTGACATCATCTCACAGAGTTACAGCTTTCCCATCAAGAAGCCTTTCGCTAAGACAGTTCTTGTGGAATTAGCAAAGTGATATTTGGAAGCCCCTAGAGGGATATGGTGAAAAAGAAAATATCCTCAGATGAAATCTGGAAAGAAGCATTCTGAGAAACTGTTTAGTGTTCTATTAATTCATCTCACAGAGTTACATCTGTATTTCGTGGAACTCTTTGCTAGCCTTTTTTCTGTGGAATCTGAGAACAGATATTTCGGGTCCATTTGAGACTCTAGGGCGAAAGGAAATAACCTCCGATAACAAAGAGAAAGAAGGTTTCTGAGAAACTTCTTTGTGTTCTGTGAAATCATCTCACAGAGTTACAGCTTTCCCCTCAAGAAGCCTTTCGCTGAGACAGTTCTTGTGGAATTGGCAAAGTGATATTTGGAAGCCGATAGAGGGCTATGGTGAAAAAGGAAATATCCTCAGATGAAATCTGGAAAGAAGCTTTCTGAGAAACTGCTCTTTGATGTCTGACTTCCACTCACAGAGTTACATCTGTATTTCGTGGAACTCTTTGCTAGCCTTATTTCTGTGGAATCTGAGAACAGATATTTCGGATCCCTTTGAAGACTATAGAGCCAAAGGAAATATCCTCCGATAACAAAGAGAAAGAGGCTTTCTGGGAAACTTCTCTTTGTTCTGTGAAATCATCTCACAGAGTTACAGCTTTCCCATCAAGAAGCCTTTCGGTAAGACAGTTCGTGTGGAATTGAGAAAGTGATATTTGGAAGCCCATAGAGGGCTATGATGAAAAAGGAAACATCCTCAGATGAAAACTGGAAAGAAGCTTTCTGAGAAACTGCTTAGTGTTCTGGTAGTTCATCTCACAGAGTTACATCTGTATTTCGTGGATCTCTTTCCTAGCCTTATTTCTGTGGAATCTGAGAACAGATATTTCGGATTCCTTGGAAGAATACAGGGCCAAAGCAAATATCTTCCAACCACAAAGAGAAAGAAGCTTTCGGAAAACATTCTTTGTGTTCGGTGAAATCATCTCACAGAGTTACAGCTTTCCCCTCAAGAAGCCTTTCGCTAAGACAGTTCTTGTGGAATTGGCAAAGTGATATTTGGAACCCCTTGAGGACTATGGTGAAAAAGGAAATATCCTCAGATGAAATCTGGAAAGAAGCTTTCTGAGAAACTGCTTAGTGTTCT
>NW_020262849.1:0-229 GCF_003255815.1 Theropithecus gelada | reverse complement strand
AGGGCTATGGTGAAAAGGGAAATATCCTCAGATGAAATCTGGAAAGAAGCTTTCTGAGAAACTGCTTAGTGTGCTATTAATTCATCTCACAGAGTTACATCTGTATTTCGTGGATCTCTTTGCTAGCCTTATTTCTGTGGAATCTGAGAACAGATATTTCGGATCCCTTTGAAGACTATAGAGCCAAAGGAAATATCCTCCGATAACAAAGAGAAAGAAGCTTTCTGGG
>NW_020262848.1:0-2761 GCF_003255815.1 Theropithecus gelada | reverse complement strand
ACTATAGGGCGAAAGGAAATATCCTCCGATAAAAAAGAGAAAGAAGCATTCTGAGAAACTTCTTTGTGTTCTGTGAGATCATCTCACAGAGTTACAGCTTTCTGCTAAAGAAGCCTTTCGCTAAGACAGTTCTTGTGGAATTGGCATAGTGATATTTGGAAGCCCATAGAGGGCTATGGTGAAAAAGGAAATATCCTCAGATGAAATCTGGAAAGAAGCTTTCTGAGAAAGCTCTTTGTGTTCTGTGAAATCATCTCAGAGAAGTACAGCTTTCGCCTCAAGAAGTATTTTTTAACCTTATTTCTGTTTAATCTGAGAACAGATATTTCGGATCCCTATAGAGGGCTACGGTGAAAAAGGAAATATCCTCAGATGAAATCTGGAAAGAAGCTTTCTGAGAAACTGCTCTGTGATCTCTCACTTCCACTCACAGAGTTACATCCGTATTTCGTGCATCACTTTGCTAGCCTTATTTCTGTGGAATCTGAGAACAGATATTTCGGATCCCTTTGAAGACTATAGGGCCAAAGGAAGTATCCTCAGATAACAAAGAGAAAGAAGCTTTCTGAGAAACTACTTTGTGTTCTGTGTAATCATCTCACAGAGTTACAGCTTTCCTCTCCAGAAGCCTTTCGCTAAGACAGTTCTTGTGGAATTGCCAAAGTGATATTTGGAAGCCCATAGATGGCTACGGTGAAAAAGGAAATATCCTCAGATGAAATCTGGAAAGAAGATTTCTGAGAAACTGCTTAGTGTTCTGTTAATTCATCACACAGAGTTACATATATATTTCGTCAATCTCTTTGCTAGCCTTATTTCTGTGGAATCGGAGAACAGATATTTCGGATCCCTTTGAAGACTATAGGGCCAAAGGAAATATCCTCTCATAACAAAGAGAAAGAAGCTTTCTGAGAAAATTCTTTGTGATCTGTCAAATCATCTCACAGAGTTACAGATTCCCCCTCAAGAAGCCTTTCGCTAAGAGAGTTCTTGTGGAATTGGCAAAGTGATATTTGGAAGCCCATAGAGGGCGATGATGAAAAAGGAAATATCCTCAGAGGAAATCTGGAAAGAAGCTTTCTGAGAAACTGCTTAGTGTTCTGTAAATGCATCTCACAGCGTTACATCTATATTTCGTGGATCTCTTTGCTAGCCTTATTCTGTGGAATCTGCGGACAGATATTTCGGATCCCTATGATGACTATAGGGCCAAGGGAAATGTCCTCCGATAACAAACAGATAGAAGCTTTCTGGGAAACTTCTTTGTGTTCTGTGAAATCATCACACAGAGTTACAGCTTTCCCCTCAAGAAGCCTTTCGCTAAGAGAGTTCTTGTGGAATTGGCAAAGTGATATATGGAAGCCCATAGAGGGCTACGTTGCAAAAGGAAATATCCTCAGACGAAATGTGGAAAGAAGCTTTCTGAGAAACGGCCTAGTGTTCTGTTAATTCATCTCACAGCGTTATATCTATATTCCGTGGATCTCTTTGCTAGCCTTATTTCTGTGGAATATGAGGACAGATATTTCGGATCCCTATGATGACTATAGGGCCAAAGGAAATATCCTCCGATAACAAAGAGAAAGAAGCTTTCTGAGAAACTTCTTTGTTTTTTTGCGAAATCATCTCACAGAGTTACAGCTTTCCCCTCAAGAAGCCTTTCGCTAAGAGAGTTCTTGTGGAATTGGCAAAGTGATATTTAGAAGCCCATAGAGGGTTATGGTGAAAAAGGGAATATCCTCAGATGAAATCTGGAAAGAAGCTTTCTGAGAAACTGCTCTGTGATGTCTGACATCCACTCACAGAGTTACATCTGTATTTCGTGGATCACTTTGCTACCCTTATTTCTGTGGAATCTGAGAACAGATATTTCCGATCCCTTTGAAGAATATAGGGCGAAAGGAAATATCCTACAATAACAAAGAGAAGGAAGCTTTCTGAGAAACTTCTTTGTGTTCTGTGAAATCATCTGAGAGAGTAACAGCTTTCCCCTCAAGAAGCCTTTCGCTAAGAGAGTTCTTGTGGAATTGGCAAAGTGATATTTGGAAGCCCATAGAGGGTTATGGTGAAAAAGGGAATATCCTCAGTTGAAATCTGGAAAGAAGCTTTCCGAGAAACTGCTCTGTGATGTCTGACATCCACTCACAGATTTACATCTGTATTTTGTGGATCTCTTTGCTACCCCTATTTCTGTGAAATATGAGAACAGATATTTCGGATCCTTTTGAAGACTATAGGGCCAAAGGAAATATCCTCCGATAACAAAGAGGAAGAAGCTTTCTGAGAAACCTCTATGTATTCTGTGAAATCATCTCACCGAGTTACAGCTTTCCCCTCAAGAAGCCTCTCGCTAAGACAGTTCTTGTGGAATTGGCAAAGTGATATTTGGAAGCCCATAGAGGGCTATGGTGAAAAAGGAAATATCCTCAGATGAAATCTGGATAGAAGCTTTCTGAGAAACTGCTCTGTGATATGTGACTTCCAACACACCGAGTTACATCTCTATGTCGTGGATCTCTTTGTCAGCCTTATTTCTGTGGAATCTGAGAACAGATATTTCGGATCCCTTTGGAAGACAATGGGACAAAAGGATATATCCTCTGACAAAAAAAGAAAGAAACTTTCTGAGAAACTTCTTTGTGTTCTGTGAAATCATCTCACAGAATTACAGCTTTCCCCTGAAGAAGCCTTTCGCTAAGACAGTTCTTGTGGAATTGGCAAAGTGATATTTGGAAGCCCATAGAGGGATCCGAAATATCTG
>NW_020262847.1:0-2762 GCF_003255815.1 Theropithecus gelada | reverse complement strand
TAAATATTAAGCACATAATATGTTGTCTAGCCCAGAGTAGAATACTCAACAGATAGTGATTTCTTTCCTCTATATGTTCTGAGTTAAAATATACGTTTTAAAAAACCATAAAGTCTTACCTGAATATAGACTCTACAGAACTCACATGCACTATTAAAGAGAAAAAGTAAAATACATTAAATCAACAAATATAGATAGACAATACAGAATATTAAAAACATAAGAGGGCATGATGGCACATGCCTGTAATCCCAGCTACTTGGGAAGGTGAGGCAGGAGGATCACCGGAGGAGCCCAGGAGTCTGAAAGTAGCCTGGGAGACATCATGATACTTTAACTTAATTTAAAAGAATCATGCACACTTTCATGCATGATCCAGATATTGTATAAAAAAGCATAATACTCAGATGCTTTGTTATAAAGACTGAGATAATTTGATATACAGCATTCCTTTGGGACAATACATTAAGACTATAGTAAAATTATTATTAAGTATACTACTGGTAGAAAATTGATGCATTAAGAACTATTATTTCCCCTCCTTTATAGTTCTCAAATGAGAGGAAAAATCGAATTTAGCACAATTTGATATCTAAAAGTGAACTACAGTGTACAATAGCCATAATACAAACAGAATTCTATAAGACTGACAGAAAATTGTATTATTAGCAGAATTAGTATAAGTGGACAGTGTCAACCTTAGAAAGTATAATTTCTAGACAAATGAACTCGGAGCAGTTAGAACAGAGGATACAGTAGTCTCTCTTGATCTGCTCTACTTATAGAAAGAAACACACACACATGATTTCCCTCTGCTCTCACACCACAAACATCAAAACAGAAGACTTCTGCGACCAAATGTTTGGAGGATTTTCTCCACCAACAAGTAGGCAATCAATTCTGTAGCAGAAACCAGCTGGTTGTCCTCTATTCAATTCCAACACTATCTGTCTAGAAATAGTCTCAGATTCCACAGGTTGAAGGCTCAGTCTCACAAGACTGCCCTCCCATACCAATTGCAAATCTGTGTCTCTGAAACTTCTAACCAGCTGATTTCAAGTTGGGGTTCTCAAGACTCCCTCTTTGGGTTTGATTAACATGCTAGAGTGCCCCAAAGATGAAGGGAAACACATTTACCAGTTTATTATAAAGGGTATCACAAAGGAGACACATGAATAGATGCATATGGCAAGTTATGGGGGAAGGGGCATGGAGCTTCCATGCCCTCCCAGGGCACATCAGCCTCCAAATACTTCCATACATTCAGCTTTCTGGAAGGTCTCTGATCCCAGTCATTCTGGGTTCTTAAGAAAGCTTTATTACATAGGCATGAATGAAAAAAATCTGCGGCCATTGGTAATTGACCTTATCTTCAGCTCCTGTCACCTCCTAGGAGGATTAGAGTGTTGGGCTGAAAGTCCCAACACTCTAATCATGCCTTGTTCTTTTTTGTGACAAGCTCCTTTCCTGAAGCTATCTAGGGACTGTCAGTTATCACTCAATTATTAGCATACAAAGACATCACTTTGGAGATTCTAAACATTTTCTGAGTTGTATGCCACAAAACAGTGTGGAAGACCAAACATATACTTCACAATATAATATTGAAGGTTTGGATTTCTGTGACTTCAGCTACTTGTGGCCAACTGTAGTCCAAAATATTAAATGGGGGATTCCAGAAATATACAAGTCATAAGTCTTAAATAGTGTGTCATTCTAAGGAATATGATGAAATATTAAGACACCCTGTTCCATCTCACCCAGGTCATGAATCATCCCTTTGTATATGCTATCTGCCCATTAGTCATCAAAATGGTCTGTTCCTGAATCCCAACCATCAACACTATCATGGCTCAATGATCCGGGGTCACATGAAGCAGATGATCCTCCTTCTGATGTGTAGTCAGAGAGCCAGAAATAATTAGTAGCCTAACACCACATGACAACTCCTACCTCATTCTCCTGACTTCATCTCATCACATAGGCATTATATCATCTCACAATTATCATATGAGTGAGAAGGGTGAGTACAACGCAAGACACTTTGAGAGACCACATTCACTTAACTTTGATTATAATATATTGTTATTGTTTTATTTTATTTTGAGTTATTGTTAATCTCTTTCTGTGCCTAATTTATGAATTAAACTTTATCAGAAATATTCATGTATAGAAAAAATATGAATGTATAAGGTTCCATACTATCCACAGTTTCAGACATTCACTGGGTGTCTTAGAAAATATCCCCTGTGGATAAGGGTGAATTACTGTACTGTGCATGTGTGTATGTGTGTGTGTGTGTGAGAGAGAGAGAGAGACAGAGAGAGAGAGAGACAACACAGATCTCCACTCTCCACAAGAAACACATAAAAAAACAGCACTTTTCCTCACACATGACCCTTAGCTTTTGACAATTCTGGAAAAATGCTGGCACATGTACTCTCCAGTCTAGACAATTTTCCAGACCCTGTGTATGTTGGCTGCTTCAGTTACAAAAAGTTAGGTAGGATCATGGGAAATTTCTTCTTGGACACTAGAAACATTAACCACATCAATAGTACACTTAAGAACTCTAAAAGAATTCTTTTGAACAGATTACCACTGAAAAACTTGTAAGTTAAATCCAATTGACTTTTCAGTAATCTCATGAAATTCTCACATTTAAAAGAAATTTGCAACATCACTTTCTCTGACTGCTCTCCTACTTTTCATTAGCCACTGCTCAGTCACCTTTACCAAGTCCTTTGACTCTGTAAAATGTT
>NW_020262846.1:0-2763 GCF_003255815.1 Theropithecus gelada | reverse complement strand
GCAACACGGGGAGACCTCGTCTCTACAAAATTAAAAAAAAAAAAAAATTAGCCTGGATCGATGGCACATCTGTAGTCCCAGCTACTTGGGACGCTGAGGCAGGAGGATCACTTGAACTCAGGAGTTTGAGATTACAGTGAGATACCGTTATATCACTGCACTCTAGTTTGAGCAAGAGAGTGAGACACTATATCCTAAAAAAATAAAAATAAAAAGTGCTGCAGTCCATATCCAAGCCCACAGTCAATTGCGACATGCGAATCTTTTATTTTTATAATCTGCCTCTCTTGTCTAAGTGCCAAATAACACTCACATCGTGTGTAACTCCTTCCACCTTTGTCTGGCTTCTCTTTCCTTATGTATTAAGAATCAGATTGCATAGAGTTCTGAGAAAACAAAATAATAAATCAGCTGTGTGCCGTGCTCATGTCTATAATCTCAGTGCTTTAGGAGCCTGACACAAGGACAGCTTGAGACCAGGAGTTTGAGACCGGCTTTGGCCACATAGCAAGATCCTGTCTCTACAAAAAATAAAAAAATAAAAATAAAACATTTTGCAGGACATGGTGGCACACCTGTAGTCCCTATATACACTATACAACACATATAACACACAAAATGTGCATTAACCCACTATCTGCGTGATCACTGAGGCTTCCACCCAAAAATAGGCTATTAGTAAATTCTTTTTGGCGTAGTCGAGAGTTATTGTACGAATTTCAACTGTGTGGCGAGTTGGTGCGCCTAATCTCTGCATTGTTCACGGGTCAATTGTATTGCTTAAGAGGTGGCCATTGGAACACTCATTAGGGGCTTTTTTCCTTTTTTTTTTTTTTTTTTTTTTTTTTTTGAGACGGAGTCTCGCTCTGTCACCCAGGCTGGAGTGCAGTGGCCGGATCTCAGCTCACTGCAAGCTCCGCCTCCCGGGTTTACGCCATTCTCCTGCCTCAGCCTCCCAAGTAGCTGGGACTACAGTCGCCCGCCACCTCGCCCGGCTAGTTTTTCGAATTTTTTTTAGTAGAAATGGGGTTTCACCGTGTTAGCCAGCATGGTCTCGATCTCCTGACCTCGTGATCCGCCCGTCTCGGCCTCCCAAAGTGCTTGGATTACAGGCTTGAGCCACCGCGTCCGTACCAAGGGGCTACTTTTTTGTTAAAAAGTGTTTGCCACAATGGGCCACTCATTTAAGGCCCTAGGGTTCCTCACTTCTGAGCTCCTGCTGCCATAGACCAAGTGCTGGTCATTTTTGTTGCTCAACATACTTGTGGCTTCCATCCATCACAGGTCCCACTCTGACCTTCCAGGAGCTGCTCCTTCCACTGCCTGTGATCCTGAGGGTCAGCATGTCCAGCCAGGACAAGTAGCGAGATCAGTCCTCTCCTCTGCCCCGGTGCATGGATGGACACAGGATGCGGGTGGTGGGGGTAGTCCACCCGATTCCTACTAATCCCACTGGATCATCAGGTGGGGAGAGTCAGCTTGCATAGTGAAACCAAAGAGAGCTGTGAGATGGAGAGTGAGAGTGAGATACCAAGAGAGTGAGATACACACAGAAAGAAAGAAAGAAAGAAAGAAAGAAAGAAAGAAAGAAAGAAAGANAAAGAAAGAAAGAAAGAAAGAAAGAAAGAAAGAAAGAAAGAAAGAAAGAAAGAAAGAGAAAGAAGGAGAGACAGAAAAAGTCAGAGAAGCAGAGACACGGAGAGACATAGAAAAATGGAGAAAGGGATGAGGGGAAGAGAGAGACAGAGACACACACAGAGTCTTAAAAAGAGACAGAGAGAGACAGAGCAACCAGGAGAGAGACCCAGAGAGGGAGAAACAGAGACAGACAAAGTCAGAGGCAGAGAGAGATGGAAAGAGAGATGGGGAGAGGGACAGAAAGAGAGAAGCAAAAGCACAACATTCCTTGAATTGCTTCTCCCTGAAGTCACCATTCTATTTCTGCACTTCCAGTTGCCACCAAGAATCTTTCTAAGTCACCTGTCCTCCTTCCTTCCCCATCTTCCTCATGCACTCTTACTAAAGCCTCCTGAAATCTGCCTTCCCAATGACAACTCCTCCTTGAAATGTCACCACTGACTTCCAAACAACCAGCAAATAAAAAAGGTTTTTAAAACAATTACTTCCACCAGTTTCTCAGATTAACTAAAAGTTATGGTGCTCTTTCCTAATACCTCTCTCGAAAATCTTTCTCTTTGTTTTTTATTTCTTTGCATGAATTAACATGAAAATAGAGCACAACATATTATAGTGAATATAGACTGTAAATGATGTTTTGTGCATACCTTATTATCAGTGATAACACTGTATAAGTAATTTATTTTTGCCATTTCTTTCTTACTATGGTTTGAAAGTGTCCCCCAAATTTCAAGTGTTGGAAACTGAATCCCCCATGCAGTAGTGCTGATGGGAGGGATCCTTAAGGGGTGATCAGGTTATGAGGGTTTCACCCTGGTGAGTGGACTAATGTTGTAATTGGGAGAGTGGGTTCCTTATCACAAGAGTTGGTCTGTTACAAAAGTGAGTATGACCCCTCTTACTCCTTCATGCTCTCTTGCTCTTCCACCTTCCTGTGGGGTGACACAGCACAAAGATCCTTGCCAGATGCCCACCACTCCTTAACCTTGTACTTCCCACTTGCAGGACTGTGAGAAGTGAATCTCTGTTTTGTAAATTACCCAGTCTCAGGCACTGTGCTAAGAGAAGCAGAAAACAAGCTAAGACAAAATGTTTTAGGATCCTCTTCCCTCACAGTTGCAGTGA
>NW_020262845.1:0-2762 GCF_003255815.1 Theropithecus gelada | reverse complement strand
TTTCCAGATTTCATCTGAGAATATTTGCTTTTTCACCATAGCCCTCTGTGGGCTCTCAAATATCATTTTCCCAATGCCACAAGAACTGTGTTAGCGAAAGGCTTCTTGAGGGGAAAGCTGTACCTCTGTGAGATGATTTCACAGAATACAAAGAAGTTTCTCAGAAAGCTTCTTTCTCTTTGTTATCAGAGGATATTTCCTTTGACCCTATAGTCTTCAAAGGGATCCGAAATATCTGTTCTCAGATTCCACAGAAATAAGGCTAGCAAAGAGATCCACGAAATGCAGATGTAACTCTTTGAGGGGAAGTCACACATCACAGAGCAGTTTCTCAGAAAGCTTCTTTCCAGATTTCATCTGAGGATATTTGCAGTTTCACCATAGCCCTCTATGGGTTTCCAAATATCACATTGCCAATTCCACAAGAACTGCCTTAGCGAAAGTCTCCTTGAGGGGAAAGCTGTAACTCTGTGAGATGATTTCACAGAACACAAAGAAGATTCTCAGAAAGCTTCTTTGTCTTTGTTATACGAGGATATTTCCTTTGGCCCTATAGTCTTCAAAGGGATCCGAAATATCTGTTCTCAGATTCCACAGAAATAAGGCGAGCAAAGAGATCCACGAAATACAGATGTAACTCTGTGAGATGAATTAACAGAACACTAAGCAGTTTCTCCGAAAGCTTCTTTCCAGATTTCATCTGAGGATATTTCCTTTTTCCTTTTGCCCTCTATGGGCTTCCAGATATCACTTTGCCAATTCCACAAGAACTGTCTTAGCGAAAGGCTTCTTGAGGAGAAAGCTGTAACTCTTTGAGATGATTTCACAGAAATCAAAGAAGTTTCTCAGAAAGCTTTCTCTTTGATATCGGAGGATATTTTCTTTGGCCCTGTAGTCTTCAAAGGGATCTGAAATATCTGTTCTAACATTCCACAGAAATAAGGCTAGCAAAGAGATCCACGAAATACAGATGTAACTCTGTGAGTGGAAGTCACACATCACAGAGCAGTTTCTCAGAAAACTTCTTTCCAGATTTCATCTGAGGATATTTGCTTTTTCACCATAGCCCTCTATGGGCTTTCGAATATCACTTTGCAAATTCCACAAGAACTGTCTTAGCGAAAGTCTTGTTGAGGGGAAAGCTGTAACTCTGTGAGATGATTTCACAAAACACAAAGAAGTTTTTCAGAAAGCTTCTTTCTCTTTGTTATCAGAGGATATTTCCTTTGGCCCTATAGGCCTATAGGCTATATTTGAAGCCCTATAGGCTTCAAGTGGATCCGAAATATCTGTTCTCGGATTCCACAGAAATAAGGCTAGCAAAGAGATCCACGAAATACAGATGTAAGTGTCTGAGATGAATTAACACAACACTAAGCAGTTTCTCAGAAAGCTTCTTTCCAGATTTCATCTGAGGAGATTTGCTTTTTCACCTTAGCCCTCTATGGGCTTCCAAATATCACTTTGCCAATTCCAAAAGAACTGTCTCAGCGAAAGGTTTCTTGAGGGGAAAGCTGTAACTCTGTGAGATGATTTCACAGAACACGAAGAAGTTTCTCAGAAAGCTTCTTTCTCTTTGTTATCGGAGGATATTTCCTTTGGCCCTATAGTCTTCAAAGTGATCCGAAATATCTGTTCTCAGATTCCACAGAAATAAGGCTAGGAAAGAGATCCACGAAATACAGATGTGACTCTGTGAGATGAATTAACAGAACACTAAGCAGTTTCTCAGAAAGCTTCTTTCCAGATTTCATCGGAGGATATTTCCTTTTTCACCATACCCCTCTATGGGCTTCAAAATATCACTTTCCCAATTCCACAAGAACTGTCTTTGCGAAAGGCTTCTTGAGGGGAAAGCTGTAACTCTGTGAGATGATTTCGCAGAAATCAAAGAAGTTTCTCAGAAAGCTTCTTTCTTTTTGTTATCGGAGGATATTTCCTTTGGCCCTATAGTCTTCAAAGGGATCCGAAATATCTCTTCTCAGATTCCAAAGAAATAAGGCTAGCAAAGACATCCACGAAAAACAGATGTAACTCTGTGAGATGAATTAAGAGTTCACTAAGCAGTTTACCCGAAAGCTTCATTCCAGATTTCATCTGAGGATATTTCCTTTTTCGACATTGACCTCTAAGGGCTTCCAGATATCACTTTGACAATTCCACAAGAACTGTCTTAGCTAAAGGCTTCTTGAGGGGAAAGCTGTAACTCTGTGAGATGATTTCACAGAACACAAAGAAGTTTCTCAGAAAGCTTCTTTCTTCTTATTATCGGAGGATATGTCCTTTGGCCCTATAGTCTTCAAAGGGATCCGAAATATCTGTTCTCAGATTCCACAGAAATTAGGCTACCAAAGAGATCCACGAAATACAGATATAACTCTGTGAGTGGAAGTCACACATCACAGAGCAGTTTCTCAGAAAGTTTCTTTCCAGATTTCATCTGAGGATATTTGCAGTTTCACCATAGTTGTCTATGGGTTTCCAAATATCACTTTGCCAATACCACAAGAACTTTCTTAGCGAAACGCGTCTTTAGGGGAAAGCTGTAACTCTGTGAGATGATTTCGCAGAACACAAAGAAGAATCTCAGAAAGGTTCTTTCTCTTTGTTATCGGAGGATATTTCCTTTGGCCCTATAGTCTACAAAGGGATCCGAAATATCTGTTCTCCGATTCCACAGAAATAAGGCTAGCAAAGAGATCCACGAAAAACAGATGTAAGTCTGTGAGATGAATTAACAGAACACTAAGCAGGTTCTCCGA